>NW_006239144.1:412248-521663 GCF_000226075.1 Solanum tuberosum | reverse complement strand
AAGTGCATGGGAGATCCTTCACTTATCATACCAACTGAAGATATTGGTATCAATAATAACTTATCTTATGTGGAGATTTCTGTTCAGATTCTAGATCGCCAAGTTCGCAAGTTGAGAACAAAAGAGGTAGCATCAGTCAAAGTTCTTTGGAGGAATCAGTTTGTTGAGGAAGCTACTTGTGAAGCTGAGGAAGATATGAAGAAGAGGTATCCACATCTCTTTTAGCCCGGAGAAATTCCAGATCAAGGTACTAATTCTCTTCTTAGTACTCTGTAATTTATAAACTTGATGTGTTAGATTTGATTATTGGGTGTTTGAGATGAATGTTAGATGTTACACCCTAAGCCTAGTAAGAGTAATTTCATTCGAGGATGAATGTTCCTAAGGGGGAGATATTGTAACATCTCTCTATTTGAAAGAACTAGAAAGAAGTTAAAATTGGAAATAGTCATTTTTGGAAAGAATGAAAAATCTTGAAATTTGGTTAAGTTAAGTTAAGTTGAGTTTATGGTCAACTTCGAAACGACCATAACTCCTAGATCATGATGAATTAGGTGTATTTCTGGATATCATAAGAAATATCTTGGAATGATCTTTCCAATGCCGCCGAGTTTGCGCGATTCCGAGTTAGTATGAGTGAGATATGCCCATTTGAAGTTGGATTGTTCAAATAAGGAAAGTCTAATCCAGATTTTAGAAGGGCATTATGGTCTTTTTCATACCCCATGACTTAGAGCCCGTTTGGATTGGCTTAAAAAAAGTATCTTTTTAAAGTACTGGAACTTATTTTTAAAACAAGTAGTTATGTGTTTGGATAAGTGTTGCAGTTGAAAAAAAAGTTAGTGATGTGTTTGGCAAATAAGTGTTGGTAAACACTTTTTTTTATCAAAATTTCTGAAATACCTTTAAAGTTGTTAACATGATAAAAAGTTGATTAATTTAAGGTTTTCATACTTAAAAAAAATAAAACAAAATTAATTTATATTTTACATCCATAAGTAATAATATTTTCCTATCATTCACATATTTCTTTATCCTCACAAATTATTTATAAGGGGAATATAAATTTATTATTTAAGTTAATTTTATATGCGCAACTTATTGTAGATTTTAAATATATATAATTTGAATAGATCAAAGGAAAGATTTAAGATTTATTTTAGTTACATTCATAAGTAATAATAATTGTCTATCATTCACATATTTCTTTATCATCACAAATTATTTATAAGAGGAATATAAATTTATTATTTAAGTTAATTTTATATGTCCAGCTTATTTTAGATTTTAAAAATATATAATTTGAATGGATCACTTGAAAGATTTAAGATTTATTTTAATTTCATTCATAAGTAATAATATTTGTCTATCAATCAGATACTTCTTTATCACCACAAATTATTTATAAGAGGAATATAAATTCATATTTCAAAAATAAGTTGATTGTTTCAAATACAAGTTGTTTTGGAGAAAAGGAAGAAGAAGCCCAGCAGTCGCGCTAACGTGAAAAACAAAATTGGGGAAAGAGATGTTAGGGTTAATGCAATATGGGTAATTTAGAAATTGTATAAAAGAATTAAGGGCAAAAAGGTAATATACTTGGTCAACATAAAAGGTCTTTTAAGTTTTAAAAAAAAAACACCCCTCACCTAGCTTTTAACTTTTGGCTTAAAATAAGTCGTTTTTGACTTAAAATAAGTCACTTTGATAATTGTCAAACACTCTAATAAGTCGAAAACTAACTTTTAAGTCAGTTTTGACCAACTTAAAAGCCCTTCCAAACAGGGTCTTAATTTTGTTTTTTTGGTAATTAATTGGGGTCTAAACTGATAGGATTCAGTTTACACTCTTACGATATTGAGTTAGGGTTTTAGAGAAGAGACAAGAAGAAGAGAAAAGAGGAGAAGGAGCAAGAATCGTCAAGCTATTCAAGAATCGCTTGTGGATTTCGTCAAGGGGTAATCCCTACGAGGTATGTGAGTTCACATAGCGTTGGGTTCATTCACCCACGCACCAAACATGTTTATTTCAGTATGATTTTCGTCCTAAAAGATTGAGACTTTGATGTTCTTGAGTTGTATTCTTGAATTGCTTTCGTTCTTGAATTTTGGATGAGATTGAGGATTTCTTGAGAGTTTAAGGTTGATTGTTAGAGTTTTTTTTAGTTAGATTCTTGTGTACATGTGTTGGGTATCTGAATCTAAAGAGGAATTGAGAAAAAGAATTGAATTTAGGCGATTTGGGGTTACAAGACAAAGAAGGAACAAGTCGAGCAAATTTGGGTACCAGGTCCGCGTCGCGGAACTGTTCCTCAGGATAGGCAAATTTTCTCCCCATCGCGGAGTGGTCACGGACCGTTCTACCTCAAAAATTATTTTGTGACCAAATAATAAAATGCGTCGTGGACATGCTTCTAGACAGTGATTTCTTGATCCTTTCTCATGTTTAACTATATAAAAACACTCCTAAATATCATGACATATTTCCTATCACAAATAACAATCCTTGAATCCATAATTCAATTCAAGGATCAGTTAAGAGTCAAGTCAAGAGAAGTTAAGAGCCAAGTCAAAAGAAGTTCATAGAGTCTTCCAAAAGTCTTTTACAAATGTTTTAACCTTGGTTTCAGACTTGAGTTTTGAGTTGATGAAAGAGTAAAGTTTGAAGTTCATTTCTTCAAAAGAGTATATCGGGACTATGTATTCCCAAATAATAAAATGTTTTCACATTTAAAAAAGAAAGGAAACTTTGATTTCCAAAAGAGCCTTTGAGCTAGCTTTCAGTTAAAAAGTAAATGCTTTCACAATTAAGCAAGAGAGGAAACTTTGATTTCTAAGAGAATCCTTTGAGCTAAGTTTTGAGCAATTATCTCAAACCACAGAAAGAATTATTTTTTAAATATAAGAGCTAGTATCATATTTTGGGAGTAGTATTGAGCACCGATATAAGGGAAAGTTGAGACAACTCCCAGCCCCCATAAACCATGTATCCACCATCTATAGAAAAGGGTCATACTTTTTAGATGATTCCTTAGTGCTTTTTAGCATAGACTTCTGGATCCACTTAGTAGTCAGGTTCTATACCCTTGGCAAGGTATAGGACGGCCCTGGCAGCGTGAGGCAAAATAATGTATCATCACAATAGCTCTTACGTGATGATTGTCGGTTAGAGAAACTCCCACAAAAGTAATTGTATTCTTATATCCACAGTTTATATGTATTTTTATATATATTTCAAAGTTATATTGGATCATTGCATACACACAAAGTATTATTGTATATCTAAATACATAGAGTTGACATCCATGTTTTAAAAGATTTTCTTTATATTGCATTTACATTAATGCTTTACATTGAAACGAGTTCAGTTGAGTTGAGTTGAGCCAAGTAAGTTCTTCAGTTCCTTTCAAGCTTATGTCTTGTTTTAGAATTCCTCTCGCATACTCGTACATTCAATGTACTGATGTCATTTGGCTGGCATCTTTTTATCATGCAGATAGAAGTAACTAGGATTAGTATCCAGCACTTCGTTGATCCAGTTGAGCATTCAGATTTTGTGGTGAGCCTCCTTAGTTTCCGGAGGATCCCTTTTTATTGCTTTCAATATTAGTTAGTTCATTAGGATGTCGTGGGTCTTTTCCCGGCATCCATCTTAGTTGTTTAGAGGATTCATAGACAGTCATATGTTAGTTCATTCGTCATTATCTTATTATTGGCTTATGTTCAGATTTGAGTTACCACTTTGGCTAAGTTAAATGTTTATTTTTGAAACAGTATGAGTTTAGTTTTGAGACTGTTGAGTTATCTTGCATTTGGATTCTCTTCTTAATGCTTAAAAGTCTTTCGCTGAGTAAGTAAGCTAGGCCAATGGTTCACTTGGGGCCAGCAATGGTTCTCGAGTGCCAGTCCCGCCAAGGGTGTAGTCTCAGATTTGACAACATCAAACCCCACGTTTAGCTCACATGGTTTTTTGTCAGTTAGTAGTAGCTCCCACAGTCAAACTCTAGTGCATTTGACCAGGTTTCCAGTGATATTTCAGTATTCAGTGTCAACATGTTATGTACTTGGCCATTGCATTCAGTTTACTTCATTTCTATATATTTTAGTATCTTGATCATGTTCATATTATATCATAGCTCAGTATGCTTTGTTCAGTTTATATGTTTGTTCAGCTTTATCCTATCCTGCATGCTCAGTACCTTCCAAGTATTGACGCATACTCGACGCTACATCTTTTCGTTATGTAGGTTCAGGTCCTCGGTATTCAGATCACGTGTAAATCGGTTCCTGGTCCACACTCAACAGCATCAGTGGTAAGTCTTCATACTTCGAGGACAATAGACATGTTTTCGTACTTTAGTCTTTCATTTTAGTTGTAGTTTTTCTAGAATTAGGTCGGAGCATGTCCCAACATCTCTACTCAGTTAGAGGCTTTATTCAAACATAGTTAGATTGAGCATTAGTTTTTGAGTTATAGTCTAGTAATCTTTAACTCTTATTCATTATTTATATATTCAGTCTAGTATTGGGTATTCTCCATCATTCAATTTATCTCATGTTTTAAGCTTCCACATAGTATCTTTGTTCAGTTATTTAAGTATGCTTATGATATGCCAACTCAGTGTTAGCTTGGGGTCATTCATGATCCTAGGTCTCGGGTTTACGTCAAGGGAGTAGCCTCAAGGTGTGAGAATTGGAGTTAGCCAACCTAATTTGATAGACACAAAAGTTATGCACTATCATTTTAGGTGAGGTCATGCTTAGTTGGTGATCGCTCCTTCATGTTAAGCGATCAATGTTAGTGAAAAACTTACAAGATAATAAAAATACAAGATTACAATTGAAAATAAATATGAAGAAAATAAATCTCTTCAGGCTGAGGCGCGGATATCTCACTCTCTTTAAGGAGATTCAAGCCCAGTGCAACAAATGTTTTCACTGGTCCAGCAGTAGTCCTCTTGACTTGTCCCCTCCAGGATACAACAACCTTCACATATTATAACTCAACAACTCTGGACAAGAGTTGAGTCCAAAGCTCCACAAAAGAAACACCTCCCTTCCACTAATAAGAACTCTCTTTTTGACTAACTCTTTCAGTCTATATTTTTGTTATATGTTGTGTGTCACAAACCAAATGAAGACCACCACTATTTATACTAGAAGAAGTCTTCCTAGCAATGAATAGGAAGATAAATGGTGTAGTAAATAGTGAAGATAATGGTCTTAGGAGTTACATAAGTTACAAGGTATAATGGATGAATAAAGAGTGAGATAATGGAAAAATAATATGGAGAATTTATGGCCAAGATGCCACTAAACGATGTTGCAAGAGAAACAGTCAGTAACATCAACACTTACTCCCAATGGAGTAATGCTCCAAATATATTTCCAACTGTTAAGACAAATGAATTACCACCAACGGATAATTTGACAGCGAAGGCACTATTTGACTCCAAACTTTTAACAAATTAATATATAATATATTAATATTAAAATGTTGACCAACAATCCCCCACTCATTTTAATATTACAGAAGAGAGTCTATCAGCTGAAGGAAGATTACTATGCATAATGAAGGTGTGCTCTGCATTGAACCTCCACTTAGTGAAACAGTAACTTTTACTCCAGAGTCGTAGTGGTCTCAGACTTGAACTATGACTGGTTAAGGGAAATAAAATATCACTGCTCACACATAATAATCAAGGTGTTGACATGAGCTTTAAAGCCAGCACGTTATGGTCATGTGCTATCCCGGTTTAATGAATGCTTTTGAGAATAAGCCAAATTCTCATAGGAAGCGACCTACTTCCATACATTACATAGGTGAAATTTGTCGAGAGTGCTCCTGTAAGCTTAACACTCCACCCATACGGGCTACAGATATTCATTAAGAGTTTTATCAACTCAACCTTCACAAACTACAGGAAACAATGCACTCACATCATAGGGATGGAACAAAAAGATAGTGCATTTTTCACAACAAGTCATCATATCATTAGTTTTTCCCTTTGAACCTGGTTATAGGATCTCTAGTCCCAGGTTGTGTTTCCTCATATATGACTCAAGGATTTGTAGGCTTCAATCTCATCCCCTTCGATGTGCTCCAGACCCTTTCTCTTGTTAAGGCCTTAGTAAGAGGATCTGCAAGATTATCACAAGATTTGGCATAATCAACATTAATGGTACCATTTGTCAAATATGATTTTACATTACTGTGTTTCCTCCTTATAGGTCTGGATTTACCATTGTAATAACGGTTTTGAACTCTACCAATTGCAGCAGTGCTATCACAGTGAATTAAAATAGGAGGAATTGGTTTTCAAAATAAGGTATTTGAAATAATAAATCTCTTAACCAATTCTCTTCCTCACTAGCTGAAGCTAAAGCAATTAGTTCAGCCTCCATGGTAGAGTTAGCAATTATAGTTTGTTTATTGTTTATCTCCAACAAATAGCACCACCACCTAAAGTAAAGACATAACCAGTGGTAGAACACGAATCACCTGATAAAGTGTTCCAATCTGCATCACAAAAGCCTTCAATATTCCTTTTGATTTATTATATCATTTTCACTTTCAACAGGAAATAAGTGAACACTTGAATAAAAAGGAGTAGCAACATGCTTGCTATCAAGAAAGTTATATTTTTTCAAAATTTTCTCAACATAATGAGACTGGTCAAGGAAAGTTCCATCACATGTTCTTGTTATTTTTATTCCAAGAATAAAATTTGCCTCACCAAGATCTTTCATATCAAAATGGCTTCTAAGAATATTCTTAGTTTCATCAATAACATTCATGTTAGAGCGAAAGATCAATAAATCATCAACATATAGGCAAATAATCACATGTGAATTATTCCAAGACTTATGATATATGCACTTATCACACTCATTTGTTTTAAAACCGTTTTCAATCATGCATGAATCAAATTTTTCATGTCATTGCTTAGGTGCCTGTTTCAAACCATATAAGGATTTAGTAAGTTTACATACTTTGCTTTCTTGGCCTGCTTCAACAAAAGACTCGGGTTGATCCATATAAATTTCCTCATTTAAGTCTCCATTTAAAAAGGCAGTTTTTACATCCATTTGATGAATTTGCAAATCAAAAATTGCAGCCATAGCAATTAAAAATCTTATGGATGTAATTCTTGTTACCGGTGAAAAAGTATCAAAAAATTCTAGGCCTTCTAGTTGTTTAAAACCTTTTGCAACTAGTCTAGCCTTATATTTATCAATAGAACCATCCGGTCTCAACTTTATTCTTAAGACCCATTTGCAACCAATTGTTTTACAACCCGGTGGTAAATCAACTAGTTTCCAAGTTTTATTAGAAATTAATGATTCCATTTCATCATTTACAGCCTCTTTCCAAAAAAATAGAATCATGTGAAGATAATGTTTCTTTCAAAGTAAGAGGGTCATCTCCAACATTAAACACATAAAAATCAGGACCAAAATCTTTTTCTACTCTAGCTCTTTTACTTCTTCTTAACTCAAAATCATCAACTTCTTTTATTTTTCAAAGTAGAAGTAGAAGAACTAGGTAGTGACAAAATATTTTGTTCAATCCTTTGACCCCCACTTATTTTTAGAATCAAAAGGAAATTTATTCTCATGAAAAATAGCATCACCCAATTCTATCACAATATTATCTTCAAGATTAAAAAATTTATATGATGTACTATTTGAAGCATAACCAAGAAAAACACAAGTAGTAACTTTCTTACCCAACTTTGTAATCTTGGGATCCATTAGCCTCACAAAGGCTAGACAACCCCAAACTCTTAGATATCCCAAACTTTGCTTGTAACCTTCCACAATTCAAAATGTGTCAATTTAGACTTTTTATGAGGCACACGATTCAACACATAACAAGCAGTTAAAATAGCTTCACCCCAAAAATTTAAAGGTGCATGTGACTCAATAAGCATGGCATTAGTCAATTCAACCAAAGTTCTATTTTTCCTTTCCGCTACTCCATTAGATGAAGGAGAGTAAGGAGGAGGAGTTTCATGAATTATTCCCAATGATCTAACAAAAGAATTAAACTCATTTGACTCATATTCACGGCCTCTATCACTTCTAATTCTTTTTATTTTTCTTCCAAACTGATTTTCAACCTCATGGAGACAAGTTTTGAAATTTTTAAAAGTACATCACTTTATTTTTCTATCAAGTAAACATAATGTAAACTTAGAAAAATACATCAATGAAAGTGATAAAATATCTATTACCTCCACGAGTTAAAATTACCACTAAGTTCACAAATATCAGTATGAGCTAATTCTAACAAATCAATTTTTCTTTCAACTAGGAAATGAGGCATTTTAGTGATCTTGGCTTTACTACAAGCCTCACACTTTTCAAAATTCTTTTTAATCATTGGGATTAATCCTAAACTACTCATGATTCCAACATAACGATCATTAATATGACACAAACGAGCATGCTAAAAATTGGTAGAAGAAAGCATGAAAACAGAAGTAGAAGTTTTATTCATTTCAACATTCAACTTGAACATCCCATCACATGCATACCCCTTTCCCACAAAAATACCCTTCTTCACTATTACATATTGATCAGATTCAATAATTTGTTTAAAGTCTGCTTTATTAAGAAGAAAACTAGACATCAAATTTTTCCTCATACAAGGAGTATAAAGTACATCTTTCAAAGTTAATACCCTTCCAGAAGTAAAACACAATTCGACATCTCCCTTTCCAAGCACTTGAGTAGTTGTGAGCATCACCAAGCATGATGGTTTTGGGCTCCTCAAAATGAGTATATTTCTTAAACCAATATTTGTTATAACAGACATGAGGGTTTGCACCAGAATCAGCCCACCATCCATCAACATTCTCAACCATGTTTATGTCGGTAATCACCGCCACAAAAGGTTGTTCGGTAACATTTGCCTGAGGGATAGGACCACGTTTCCGGAATCTGCAAAATCGAGCAATATGCCCACTCTTGCCACAAACAAAGCATGGTCCCTTGTCTTGAACTTGTTGATTTTGTGCCTGGTTATTTTCACCATTATTTTTCTTGGGAGGTCTACCATTATTTTTCTTGAATTTTTTTCTTCTTAGGCTTCAAAGAAGTATGTTTGTGAGATTCAGGAGTAGCATTATTTGAAGTAATTAAATTTACCTTCGTTGTGATGTTGTTCTCTTCTGTTTGTAAAAGTGCATCTTGGCCTCTTCTTCCATGCTTTTTTCGCTCCAGCCTCTTCGGTATCATACTTACTCTGCAATGCTTTCCAAATTTTCTTTGCACTAGAGTAAGTTCTATCATAATAATCATAAAAATTATCAGATAGACAATTAAGAATATAATACCGACACTTATAGGAATCACCATCGTACTTTTCCACTTTCTCTAGATGAGAAATGGTTTCATCATCATTCATAAAGGTGATGTCTATTTTATTAGGATTTTTCTCAGTTAACATATAAGAAACATTGAGAAGACTTAAGTAGAAAAGTACTTTACCCTTCCATCTCTTAAAATGGTTACCATTGAACCGAAATGGCTTGTTAAGGTCTCCCATCTTGATATCTGCGGTTTTTTCAATTGTAGCCATGTTTAATCTCCTTAAAATTGTTAGCAAAAAACTTACAAGATAACAAAAAATACAA
The DNA here is from genome assembly GCF_000226075.1 of Solanum tuberosum. Lineage (NCBI taxonomy): Eukaryota > Viridiplantae > Streptophyta > Magnoliopsida > Solanales > Solanaceae > Solanum > Solanum tuberosum. The sequence goes on along the minus strand of NW_006239144.1, from coordinate 512,023 downwards.
GATTACAATTGAAATAAAATGAAGAAACAGAAATCTCTTCAGGCTGAGGCACGGATATCTCGCTCTCTTTAAGGAGATTTAAGCCCTCTACAGCAAATGTTTTCACCGGTCCAGCAGTAGTCCTCTTGACTTGTCCCCTCCAGGATACAACAGCCTTCACAAAGTATAACTCAACAACTCTGGACAAGAGTTGAGTCCAAAGCTCCACAAAAGAAACACCTCCCTTCCACTAATAAGAACTCCCTTTTTGACTAACTCTTTCAGTCTATATTTTTCTTATATGTTGTGTGTCACAAACCAAATGAAGACCACCACTATTTATACTATAAGAAGTCTTCCTAGAAATGAATAGGAAGATAAATGGTGTAATAAATAGTGAAGATAATGGCCTTAGGAGTTACATAAGTTACAAGGTATAATGGAGGAATAAAGAGTGAGATAATGGAGAAATAATATGGAGAACTTATGGCCAAGATGCCACTAAACGATGCTGCAAGAGAAACAGTCAGTAACATCAGCACTTACTCCAAATGGAGTAATGCTCCAAATATATTTCCAACCGTTAAGACAAATGAATTACCACCAACGAATAACTTGACAGCAAAGGCACCATTTGACTCCAAACTTTTAACAAATTAATATATAAAATATTAATATTAAAATGTTGAACAACAATCAACAATGTATAGTTTACACTTATTTTTATATCTCTGGTCATTCTTCAAAACATCAATCCTTTTGTTGTCCATTTTCCTTCGTAGCTGCATATCATCAACATTTTATCATAATAGGACAAAATTAGGCATTGAGGATACTAATTATTGAGCTAAATAGACATCCAATAATTTCAAATCTACCACTCATCATACCTCATCTTCACATGCCTAAACCATCTCAAAAGATTATATATTGAAAATAATAATTTATACAAAAGGAGGAAAGATATATAAAAGATAAAGAAAGATATTTTTATCAGGAAAAATTACCCTTCATATTCGATTAATCATACTCTTCGATGATTTTTTCTATTTGTACTATTCAATGGTAATTTCTACTTCAAATACTGATGGAGTCTCTATGTTTTTGCAAAAAATTAAAATAATAACAGAGGGATTGCATTAGTTTTCTCTTTCAAAATAAATAAATTTTTCTTATAGTTTATGTGCATTTTTGCGCAAAAGAAATAACTAATACTCATTAGTTTTCTTTAGCTATGTCGATAATTAAAAAATGACATAGATTTATTAAAAAAACACTGACTGTCTGGGTCGATTTTCCTCGATTCTTTTGATCGACTCAGTTTTATGTTTCACTTCTCTCGGTTTACCCTCTATTTTTAGCTGTAGCATTTACCAAGTAAAAGTCCTATCTAGTGACCAGTTAAGTTTAAGTGTTTAAGTTATAAATTGTGCCAAGTTTGAGGGGCTATCTGGTATTTAATTAAAATTATTTGTACGGTCAACACACCTACCAAAAGAGTTAGTCAATTCTCCATTAAATTAAACCTTTTATATAACAAACTAGACAATTTACCCGCGCGAATAATTGCATTGAGCTTGCAATTAATTCTTTATGTGTACATTAAAAATAATGAAAAAAACGTTATTTAAAAAATATTTCCAACATGAATTAGATTATTTGTTATTATCACATAAATCAAGAACCTCTAATGAATGAATTTTTCATGAGACAATAAATCATTGGCTCTTTAATTAACATTATCAGGAAACTAAAGAAGAAAATAAAAATACAAAGTCATTTCCTACGAAAAAAATACATTTTAGTTACCGATATATAAGCTGTGTACATCAAATTACACAATTATCTAGAGAGAAACTTTATATTTATGTTAAAAAAAATAGATAATATGTAAGCTTATGGATAGTACTTTTAGGTAATAAAATTTTATATAGAATATCAAAATATGAATTTTTAGAATTGTGTGTCATAATTATTTTCTGCACAATGAATATACCTACTATATGTGTATATGCTCAATATAACTAGAGACATCATAAGTCTATTTTGCATACTTCATAAGACTCGTGATAGTTGAGGTCCTATTTCCATTTAACAATTTTTAAACTGCAAGATGAGCAAAATTAAACTATCTCTAAGGAATAATCCGCCTTTAAAAAGATTTCCACGGGAAAAAAATCAAAGCATTGTACTAAGTAACATACAGCGTAGCTTGGCTCACAAAATATTCTGTGTTAACATTGTTCGGAAACAGTGGTGGAGCCATGTTATAGTTAGGGGTTCATCCAAACCCCCTTCGGTGGAAAATTATATTATTTATACATGGTTGGTTAAAATAATTTTTTAGATATATATAGTAGATGTTGAACTCCCTTCGATTACTTCGTGTGTCTATCTTTTCAGATTTTGAACCCCCTTATTGAAAATTCTGTCTCGTCCACTGTTCGGAAAAGGAACGCACCCTAAGAGGAGTGATGTAGATAGCCTAATCTAAGCTTTAATGGTTGCTTCCAAAACTTGAATGCATAACCTATAGGTGGAGAAAACTTTAATTACCATTGCTCAAAGTCTCCAAATGTTAAATAACAATTGTGCAACGTTCATATGTAAGTTATTTCTCTGGCATGTGCTTATTTATATTGAAAAGGAGAGATGTAGGAGAAAGAAGAGGAAGCTGGTTAACCGCAAATGTTATACTTTTCATCAAAGACCTACAGTAGAATAAAAATTGATAAGAAGCATAACATATTATGACAAACTCAACATTCCAAGAAACTTAAAATCAGGGGCATAAACTTTCTAACGGCATTCATAATGGTGTCATAAAATAAATTATCCAGCTCTTTGGCCTCAAAAATCGCAAAAGACATAACCAAAAAGCCATTCATGCCTTTAAAAATCTTAATTAGTGTCCAACATGCATGAACAAAATTTCACAGACAAATCAAATACTCAAATTTACAAATAAAAAATAGCACATTAAGATCAAGAGTCATATAAAACTAACAATAATGGAAAAAGATAAGGAATAAAAAAACCTTGATGACTCAAGAAAATTTAACAGATCATAGTATACCTCGAGGTAAGTTCTCTGAAATCATGACAATTTGTTGGCATGCTTGTGATTCATTTACTCTAATAACCCTAATTTATTTTTGTCCCTCATTACCATAATAACAAGCTACAAAATTAATAAAACAAAGAAGCAAGAAAATATGTACCTCACCCATAAATAAATCAATGGAGTTCAAAAAGTGACCGCTATAGGCTTTTTGTTCTGCACTAAATCAAGGTAACCCTCTTCAATCAAGCTATTTATATGAAATAAAAGCAAGTTCTTGCAACATCCTAGAAATAAATCTATTTTTAACTTCGAAATTTCAATCTTTCACTTATTGCCGGAAAGTTCTAAATGCACAATAACTAAAGAAAGCATACGTATATCGCACCTCTAAGCGTGGATGTTTCAAGAGTGACATCTGTAGCCTGCATTCTCCATATCTTTGATACAAATAAATAATCAGAACACAAGAGGAAGTAGCAAATTATTCAACCCTATAGCAGTTAATATGTCAAGTGTAATTAAAATAATAATTAAAGAAATTAAAAGGATTGTAAAACTCATAAAACAAAATTGGCCAGATTAGCTTTGATCCTAATTGTTTCTCTGTAAAACTCTTAAACACAACTGGTGAGATAACTTTGATCATAGAGAGTGATTAGTTAAACCTGAAAAGAGGAACTCTGCCTGAAAATTAGCCCATAACTGATTCGATATATTTAACAAATCATTTGAGCAACAAAGTTATAATAAAAAATCTGAAACAACTAACAAACAATTGCAACAACACCTACCTAATGGAAAACAGCAAATTGCGACAAAAAAATATTAGGGTTTTGTCCTGATTTTTTTATCTTATTTGAAATTTATATTTCCTTAAAGAAAACACAAAACATTACCATAAATATTTTTACTTTTCCTGAAAGAAAAATATAATATTCTTTCATAGTTGGTTTATTCTTTCCTTTTAGGAAAAAAGTTTTGGAGTAGCTAGTCCTTTTCTAGTAAGAAAAGTTTTTAGGACTCTATAAATATAAGTTTGTTTCTTCTAACACAAGAACAATAACATCCACAATGTAGTTGTTTAAGAGTCTTGTTTATGGGGGGATTTATTCTCTCTAAAGTTTCAATGTTTTTCTTTATATTAGTTTTGATATAATAATATTTTGATTTTTAGTATAAGTTTTTGTTATCTGATTTTTCAACTATATGATTTGCAAATTGTAAGCTTTCGCATGACGCCTTAATCACCCTTCATAACCCAACAAGTGGTATCAGAGCACATGGTTCAATGATCCAATATTGGTTCAACAAGATTGAAGAAAGGTTCAAGTAGTTTCAAATCAATTTGCAACAACTTTGATGATAATGAAGATTTTTGTCTAGCTACATGTGGAGAAGAAGTTTTAAACTATATTTTCAACATTCCTGTTGCTGCAATTTTAAAAATAAAACAAAATATTTTTAACCCATATATTTTAAACTTTATTTTTAACCATGGTAAGCAGCAGTGATTAAGACTATGTGAAGAACAAAGATTATCATGCAATTGAAGAAGGTGGATCAAGTTTTGTCAAGAAAATTCAGCCAAAAGGGGAGATTTGTTTGGGTTTTGTCCTGATTTTCGTACCTTATTTGAAATTTATTTTTCCTTAAAGAAAACACAAAACATTACCATAAATATTTTTACTTTTCCAGAAAGAAAAATATAATATTCTTTCATATTTGGTTTATTCTTTCCTTGTAGGAAAAGATTTTGGAGTAGCTAGTCCTTTCCTAGTAAGAAAAGTTTTTAGGACTCTATAAATATAGGTTTGTTTCTTCTAACACAAGAACAATAACATCCACAATGTAGTCATTTAGGAGTCTTGTTTATGGGGAGATTTATTTTGTCTAAAGTTTCAATGATTTTCTTTATATTAGTTTTGATATAATAATATTTTGATTTTTAGTATAAGTTTTTGTTATCTGATTTATCAACTATATGATTTGCAAATTGTAAGCTTCAGCATGACGCCTTAATCACCCTTCATAACCCAATAAGGTTTACCTTTCAAAGTAGGAGTCTTTTATCGTGATACTGGGGTATATAAGAAGAGACTCTTGGAGTTTGTTCTGCATGGGACATGAATATGTTTATTAAATCTGTAGTTTGTTCAGTAGTATGAAGGAGTAATTGGGAAAAACAATATTTGATGGTTTCATGGGACATGAATTTGGAGAAGATCGTTAATATTTTTACACAAAACTCAAAAACAAAGATAAATAAAAAGAACTTTTCATGCAAAATTTCAATATGGAGACACATGTGAGAAGACAAGTACAAATATATACATATATATACCTGGTGTGCGATAGACTTTGGGGCGGCGTTAAGCACCGTTTTAGAAGTCAGCCATGGGAAGGAAGGAAGGGTATAAAACGTGGTGGGCAGAAATAGCGAGTTGAAGCCCTTAAAAGATTTAGTTGGAGAAGATAAATAGACGGTGGTTATATTTATGGTGGCGGCCGTTGGGAACAGAAACGTCCTCTGTGAAGAGTCCTGTTATGAAGCGGATGTGATTCTTGAGTGTGGTGTTTATGGGGTGGAAGGGAAGGGTAGTTTTGTCATTATTTAAGTAAAAAAGAATTCCTCACTTATGGATGCACCATGTCACCGGGTTGAAGGTTTTCTTTTATATATAATGATATATATGATATATGATTAGGTTTTTGTATCTCCTGATTGTTTTGTCAGAACAGGATACTCTCAAATCATTGAATAAATAATTAATGCTATGACAACTCCTTTTTGTGGCTTGATAGAAGAAATCTGTGTGTCATTGGTACATCATGGCACGAAGTTTGTTATAGATATGACTGATTTGTTGGAGTCTAATGAATATAAAGGTACCATCTCTTAAAACCTATACAAAACTCATAACTTTTGTTTTTTTATATAACTAAATTTTATATGGTTTTTCTCTTTTCAAAGATTCAATTGAAAGGAATTTTATTATCTCATTTGTGATTTTATCATCGATCCCATTTTAGATTTTGTTTATCTTGTAGATCTTGGATCTCTCTTTTCCTTGTTGTCTTAACACTATTTCTATGCTTGTTTATGTTGTTTTACTAGTTAAAAAAATGATTTTGTATTTTTTTTTGCTTCTATAAGCATGTCACACACTCGACTATTTTCCTCCAAAAAGATTAGGATATTTAAAGGAGGGAGGGTGAGCAACGATTGTAAGTTAATTTAACTACTATTTAATCAACTTACATATGTATTTCACCCGTTCTTTTTGTAGAATAAAGAATAAAAATATTCTTTGTCAATTGACCTAGAGTGTCATAGAGTAGGAGGAAAAGATGAATGAAATCCCTCAAAAATAATTTTTAAGGTGTAGATATTTTTCTTTTTACAAATCTATCTATCATCTTAAAAAAATAGATTCACTTGAGTGATGGAGGCACAAGATAAGGGTAGGAAGAGAGGGACATGATAAAATTTGATGTGTCTATCCGTAGTTTTTCCCTTTCATTTGTTTTTTTTCTCCCCCCCCCCCCTCCCCTTTGTAATTGAAAAAATTATTTTTGCTTTTTTAAATAATTTTTTATTATTATTTTAAATATTTGTCTCTTATGTCATCCTCTTGAGCCCGTGCACCTTAAATTTTAATTTTTTTTCTTAATTTGAATTAACAAATTAAAATATAATTTAATGGCTATGTTTCACACAGTAATTTTTGTTTTGGTTCAATCCTAACAATCATTTGATTACTGCCTCTACTTTAATTTGGTAAGACAATAGCCAATTTTTAGAATATTTTTAAAAACTAGGTACATGCTACATTTATCTTACTATACTCAAAAACTATCTTAGAATTTTGAAATTATTGAACTATTTTACCTCGTAAAAACAAGTATACAACTGAAAATTTTAGTAGTCAAACCCCACCATTTTAGTATTTTTTTGAAAAATTCAAAGTTTAGTTCAAGTGTATTATTATGGATTTTTTTTGTATTTTTTTTTTTTTGTTTATCAATTATTTTATTAGTGTTGATTGGTTGTTCCACATTCAAGGTCTATTAAATCATTTTTACTTGAATATCTTTGCAAGCTACTTTTGTAGGTATCAATAGTATACATGCATAAAACAAGTAACTTTGTAGTACAATCAAAAGTGACTAAATAACAGTCAATATGATAGAATGAAGAAGTTTTAAAAAAAATCCATTTTCCACTTCTACAAATATCTAAAACACAAAGTCAATGCTTAAATAATGGGTTAAAGTTTCGTGTTAGATACTAAGCATAGAAGTATACCCTCATTATAATTCATTAAGTACTATTATAATAGGTAATACCTTTTTATAGAAGAGCATTTTGTCAATTTGTAGCTCAGTACTCTATAATAATTTACGACTCTTTTGTTAGCTTATTTCTTTTAGCCGTTTGTACTTTTGTTACCATACATAAATACGATTCTCAATCAATTAGGAAAATAATATTATCATATATAAGAAAGATAATAACACGTGGTTTTTATATATTTCTTTCAATTAATATCTTCAAATCAATCAAATTAGTTATCTTATTGATGTCAAGACATAAAAGGTCATTTCTAGGATAATAAATAAGTAAACTGAGAATATTTTGCTAAATCTTCAAATTTCTTAATTACATATTCATGAAACACAGTTAACTCAGAACCTTTGTCCTGTTATATATTGCCTCGATAGCATTTGATCTATTTAGGGATTATTTGTTTTTGACGAGTCATTATATAAATTAGATTCAATATCAATATCAACTTATAGGATCTTTGATATTCTATATAATCAAATTATTTAGCCTAAAATAATGTTGTTTATAATTATTTTATGGAATCTGACTAATTATGTTGAACACGTCGATTACAATATAAGTTGATCAATATATACAATTGAATAAAGTAAAGTGTAGTAATATCACATAAAACATCATAATTGAATTTGAATGAGAAATAAGCACATCCTAATGATGATAAATGTGTGTGTATATCCCTTTCATGTTCTTCATTGACTTCAACAATGCATGGATATATCCAGTTACAACAGTTGATAGTGTTCCAGTGGCAATTTCAATTCTCTCAAAAGGAAAGGAAAACGTTGATGTTATGATAATATATGTTCATTCACCGGATTCACTTTGTTTTAATCTCTTGAAACAAGCTGATCCCTTAGATATTGTAACTCTCCATAAGTATTTATTCTATCTTTCATCTCATTGTTATAGTGGATAAGGTAAAATTCACTCAATATGCACAGAATTAACTATTCCCGTGATGTATAATATAATTTAATTCTAATTCAAGCTACTCAAAATAATTGTGTAGTCGTATGTGACGAACACAATTAACTCTATGCAAAGAAAGCTTTTGACAATGGAACATACATGTATCTGAAAAAGTCACTTGATGAAAATATTCCTAAATACTTGTGGCAATTTGTATTAAGAAAGAAAATACAAAGAGAAAAAGTGAGAGAAGGACTAGATCCAAAAGAAGATCACGTGAAATATGTTGATAATATTGGTAACGAAAGTATCGTGGGAAATAAAGAACAAGTTCGAGAGAAGATTGTGTCTTTTAATAACGAGGAACAAAGTAATAATATTCATGAGACTGAAAGAAAAACATACAACTTGAGGAGCAAGAGATGCAGAAAAGGCAAAAAAGTGATTGACAAAGGAGAAAGACAGAGTACTACTATATCTAAGACTCTGAAGAAAAAGGACTGCATAGAATGGACCGTGGATCTTCGTGCAGAATTAAAGGAAGCTGCACAACGACTTGGTGAAGGGCGTAAGTTTACCATGTTAATTAATTTTCTCTACAATTAGATTCTATATATTTAGGGAAATGAATAGTGAGATTCATACTTATTTTTAACGTACATTAATTTTTTTTGGAGTAAATGTATAGTGATTATTCTATTTACATGCACCTTAGATTGATCTAGGAATATTATTGTAGTGATAAAATTAAAGTAACATTCTAATGGATCATGTAGGCTGCCTACCAAAAGAGATTCCCGAGATAATGAATGTGCCAGGTCTTACCAAGATGCAAGTCACCAGTTATCTTAAGGTACATCCTTAAAAAGATTAAAGGATCTTCACAAGAATAGTTGAAAAAATTTATTGTTTAATTTTTTGTCGATCCGTATCTTAATTATAAATGATTGTATTTAATCATACATATTATAAATTCATAGGTTATTTTCAATTTAATTAGTTGGATGGACAACAATTAAGGTTGAAGAAATTAAAGTGTTAAAAATCATTATATATATATATGTGTGTGTGTGTGTGTGGGGTAAGGGGGGATTTTTTTGGCAAAAATACATTTTTTATCAAATCGTTTTATTGTTCTATTGGTTACTAGAAAATATTTTTCTTGGAATGATTTTTCATCAACACTAGTGAGATCCATTTGCTAAAATTATCTTAATATTAATTTTATATCAAAAAATCATTTAGCTACCTCTCGAGGTAGTGTTAAGGTCTGCTTACATTCTACTCTTCCCAATCCCGCTTGATGAAACTTCACCGGTTATGTTGTTGTATCAAAAAACATTTATTGAGATAAAATTCAATTTTGCATCACTTCTGCCTGTAAATAATGGATATTATTATCATCTTTAGTATACAAAAGTTTTATCAAACCACTCACTAATTAATGAGAATTAGCAATAACTTTCATTGCATGTTTAGAATAGAGTTTTTCGATTCTAATTTTATTATTTTTCTTGGCAACTATTCATTGAAATAATATTATCATTAATATTTAAATCAAAAGATTTTTTTTTCATTTAGTGTTAACCAACACAAAAAAATTTCTATTAAAATGACTTATGTCAAGCATTTCAAACACACCTTAAAAATGAGTTACGATGATATATATATATTTGTAGTCCAATTTTTCTTTGATTCTTTTCCTTTCAGAGATGTCGTATCAACCAAAAGCGACCTTTAGAAGAGCAAAAATATATTCAACAAAGATCTTCAAGTGGTTCCCAAAAAGGAATTGAAAGAAGTAGCCATATAGTATTTGGGACACTAGCCAATCTTCAAACAAATGTACCAAATCAAACTCATGGAGACCCAGAGTTTTCACCAGTTAATTCAAACAATATTTATGCTAGTTCAGCTGAGCAACAACTCTATTACCCACAACTTCAAGTTCAACAACACTACCTCAGCCCATTTTTTTCGGGCCAAAATATTGATGGGGGTAGGCTACAACAACAAAATGCCCCGTTATTTGATTTGCAAGGCCCAAGTATTGGGAGTACTAATAGTAATTTTTACATGGTGTTTAATAGTGGGGCTCATCATGATTACAACTTGAATCATCAAACTCAAAACGATTACATCTTGGATCTCAATCAAGCCTATGTATCAACAAATTCAACTAGTGCAATGATGAATGATATGAATGGTGGAAATATGATAATCAATAGATCGGGAGCAGCCAATAACAATTTCCCGCAATATATCGGTGAACAAAACATGCATGTACCTAGCAATACTGTTGCTACATCAAATACGGGTGCTAATGAAGGAAGTGATTTAAATGAGTGGGAAAATTGTGATGCGTATTTCAATTTTCATAATATGGATGATCTTTATCAAAATATTGGAGATTCAAGTTCGATCCTAACTAATGGACATGGAAGTGAGTATGATCAAATTTACTTTGTTGATCAGGTTTGTGCTTTTATAGAACTTTGCTTACTATTCTTTAATTATTCGAAATAGAATATAATTTTCTACATATGCAGGTAGTAGGGACATCAAGTGTTTGATTTCAAGGAATAGCAAAGTTTCCAAAGTGAATCTTAAACATGATAAGCCAATGCTATAAGCGACAACTCGAACTCATAGGGACTTCCTACCGTGAAAGATTTTTTCTCAAGTGGTTGCAATCTTTAATATTAATTTTCATTTTTGGGAACTTGTTTTTTATATGACTTGCATTTCTTGAACTTATGGAAAGTGAAAGGAATGTTTTATCCAAAATAAGAGAGTGTATTTGAATACTCATTTGAATTTGAGATTATTTGTCTTCCTTTCAACATCAAGCTCTTGAAGAGTCTTCCTTCACTATATAAAAAATAATTATTAGCAACAATTAATTAATGGCAATAGCTTAATTGTTCCTAAATCTGTATTTATAGAGGCAATTCGAATTTTTTGTATATGTCTCTAAAGCCTTTAGCGACATTGGTTCTAATGACAATTAAATAAAGCCGGTAAAGACTTTATCACTCTTTATTAATGTGTATATTTATTGGAGCTAAAAGTTATTTTTGTCATAGGGCTTGAGCCAATAATGTCTAACTTAGCTTTCTGCTTATCTTTCTCTCTCTTCCTCGTCTTCATTTCTATCATAGTTTATTCTTTGTCATTTCTTATATTGGTTTCTACGATACAAGAGACCATAATTTATATTTTACTTAAAATGCCGTAAAAAAAATCTATCTTTGACCCCTTAATGGAGCTTTATAATAATTTTCAGACGAGAAATGTCATTTGTGTAGTAATTATGAAAAATTGAGAATCTGAAAATGGAATATGTGCCAGAACTTTAAAAGACCTTACACAAGCAATATCAAATGTTATATCGTGAGAGTTTCTGCCAATTGCACATGTTGTCGTGTCATTAGAGCTTAGCATATCTTAAGTCATATAAGGTTGACATGTTAAAGACTGCTGAGAATGATTTCAATTGTAAATTTTCTGGGATGGATGTGACTCAATATTTTCTTTCATATTTTCCCCCATATCATCAAGGACATATTTGGTATAGTAAAAGGGCTATAATTGTGTTATAGTATCACCCACAATAATTTCAGCGAATACATGCTAATTTTATGGGTGACATCATTTTTTATGATGTTTTGTGATGTCGTTATGATGTTAAATTTGCTTAACATATATATCTTTATCATCTTCATAATTGAATTTCTCATACGTATGTGATTGATTATTGGGGAGGTCAACTTTGATTCGTTCAACATTTTTTTCCATTGGTTGGATGAAATATCCTTTGCTACTTGAGCTATCTAGTTGTGCAACTGTATTGATTTTTTTTTTGCAAGATTGAAATTTGAGCGGCATCTATTGTGGCCAAATGTCTTAGGATCCACAAGAACCATTTTTCTACTTCTGGCACATAAGATTTCGATGGGTTCCAACTCTTATACCTTTTGATATCGCCTTGGAGGGATAATAATTAGCGTCCTTTATGTTCATCTTGTTTATGGAATGCAAACTTCAAGGAATATATCCATAGAATGTGAAACCTTTGGGAGATTAGTAAGAGCATAGGAATTTGGTGCTCATTAAAAAACATCATATTCTTCACACACAATGGAGGAAGGATATCCGATTTGTGATCATAGATAGGCCACCATTGATTTAAAAATTATTGAGTAAATTCAGAGACTAATTGCTTCCCCCATAGGAGAAACCAAGAATGGTTGCCGGTGTTATTTGAAAAGTGAAGGAATTTATCCATGCTTTTTCGTAATCAAAATAATCATAGTTTTGGGCATCAAAATATTGGAAAAGTCTTTTTGTACTTTTTTGGGTGAATGACTCATTCCTTTGGTGAGATTATTTTATTAATTTATATATTTGTGTTTTCTAGTCTTTATGTTGTTAAATAAACATGATCGGGTATCTCTGAGGATGAACTCATAAAATTCATGTGTATATTCAAAAGTCTTTTTGATAAAATTTGAAGGAAGGCTAATGGCTAAGTATTTTCTTATCTAATTCATGGGGTTGGAAATACAAAAATTCATATTAAATTTGTATCAAAGGATATACACTATCAGATGATGATCCTCTACAGAAAGAATTTTGTTGACGTATAGGTGAAGAAATTGATTTGTTTGGTATAGGACATACCATGACAAAATTTTGTAAAATATCAAATACAAAATTACTGGGCTTTCTACCTCCAATGTGTATTTGGTTGAGCTAACAGTTGCCGGAAAACGAGAAGAAGAAGCTGAAAAATGGATTTGGGTCAGCTCATCGGGTCTTCCTTTGTTCATAAGGTCTGAATTGTTTAACCTAGCTGAATTTCTACTTTCTCGTCAACAAGGTCAGCCCATTTTTTTTATACTTGAGATTGAAATTAGATTTGTACTCTCCAAGATATATTACTACGGGGTTTCTTTCATCACATAATTTGTTGAAGTTTGGTATCTAGGTTAACTTGGCCAGCTGCATCTATTAAGGGTTGCTTAGGAGCAACTTTTTTTTTGTTTGGCTACAACTTGCACTTCATGATTGACTTGTTGATATACGGGGGTGATTTTTTTGTGTGGAGTAACGGTTGAAAACTCCAAGAGTTCTATTTTTTTTCTTTCTACCCATAATTACCTCCCCTGCAATAATTCTCGAGTAAGAGAATTTGGAATAGAGTTTGAGATCCCTTTTATATATTTTATATCAAGATAAAAAAGCACATCAAAATAAACAATAGATAAAATAGCTTTCCATCTTGGAAATATACTTTTAGAGGTAAGGTTTTGAACATACTTTTGAAAAATAGACTTTGCAGCTTTACAATCAATTTGCTATGAAAAAAATAGATTAAGTAAATCAACTTGAAATTTAGAAATACATAAAACTACTGCTAAAATTTCCTTTTTTATTGTTGGATAATTTTTTTGGGCTTTATTTAAATGCTTGGATGAAAATGCAATGATATATTCTTTATCATTTTTTCTTTTCTTTCAAATATCTCCAAAACCAGTATGTGATGCATTTCTTTCAACTATTTTGAATGCAGAAGGATAAAAAACGGAGTGGCAAGAAAGATCTTTAGCTTTCGTATGCATTTCTCTTTTGATATTGTTCAACGAAGGAGGGATTTTTATCATTGTACCCCGAAATCGAGCAATGAAGGCACATATAACCTCCTAATACGCAAGCAAAACACCCAAACAAGAAAAAGCAGAAGACAAAAATTAAATAGAGAAAAAGAGTGGAAACTAGAGTAATAAAGATAGGGGATGGGGGCCATAGCATAGATATGTAAGTACAATACAAAATATACAAAATGCGCCCAAAAGTGAATGAGAAAGACAAACTATACAAAAGAAACACACCCCGATCCAAGTCTATGAGAGCCAAGGGAGATCTGTCGCTCAATGAGAGTGGGTTCATACTGGGAGTAACATTAGAAAAAGATGAACACGTGTAATATGGGTACAAAAACACGGGGTACTCAGTAGGCATTATAGGCCAACCAAGCTCATAAAGATCTTAAATATACAGAAGAAGCTTGATATATCTAACAAGGAGTGTGATATAAGGCTTAACTAATCCCACATTACCAAAAGGAAAGACAAAATCAGTTCCAACTATACCATCTTTCCAATCACATGCAAACAAATACATAATCATATATGATGCACATGTGGCCAATGCATGTTTAATGTAAAAAGTTTCAGAATTATCTCGCTAGATATCCTATGGACCCTCTTAGAAAACTATGGAACCTGCCACAACAGAACTACAAATGGAATAAAAGTAAAACCCAAAATTCTGTCTGTGGGCTGCCAAAACTTATCAACATATGCATAGGAAGGTGAAAATGATGTATTTTCTTTGAAAATCCAACTTTCATTCAATAAAATCAGTAATCCTGGCTCCCTCGAAGTTAAAACCAGTTTAAAACATAGTTAAACCACTTAGAGTCCCAAAACCGCCCTTTTCTCTCAAAACTAAATTCAAACAAGCCAACAATATGCATCACGAACATAATTCCACACAAACACAATCAAGTAATTCTCAAAGCAGCCATACCACACAATGAACATGATAAACACACTTCACAACACAATCGTACTAACCTAGAACTTCAGTCAATCAAAGTCCACGGCTTCAATCCCAAGATAATTCAATCAATACAACGATAACTGAAAAATGACTGAAAGAGCACACAAAACACAAAAGCGACCAGCATACATAAAATCTAAGTTCCATGCCACTTACGAGCATTCTAAGGATATATAACAACAACCAAGCTAAGAATCAATGTAGACTTAGACTTATCAACTAAATTACTTAGCTAATATAACCCGAAATGAACAAAATATCAACTAACTATCATCAAAACCTATGCGCTAATCCTAAATCCTTCCAAATGATAAAACTACTCATATATATATATATATTCTAGTTTTACGAATGCACGTGCGTATCGTACATATAGTATACGATGTTGTACAATAGAAGTAATATTACTAAATTAAAGCTTTTTAGTAAATAATTATAATTTAAAGAACATAAGACAAGTGCTTTTAAATGATTAATAAATATTGTCATAGAGTTACTTGTATTTTGAGATCAAAATGACCATATATTATTGAAGCATTTCAAAATACATTCAAAGTTTAAATATGGGGAGAAAGTGACATTTCTTTTGTAGTATTATTATTTATTTCACTCAATTTTGTAAACGAATCTAACCAACAAAATTTTAAAAAAATATCAATACAAAAAATGTCACCAATAGTCTTTCCTCTTGAGGCTATGAACATACATGGTAGACACCATTTAAGTATAATTTTTCTCTTAAATATTGATACTTGAAATTTAGTATGCACATGACACTAATAAGAATTACCATAAATATTTTAATATTTTATCTTTATACGTAATCTATCTTTTACCAATTAATATTTGAGTAAGACTATCATAGAGAGGTAATTCTACAAAAAAAATGTACTTTATTGTTACAACGAATGATGGTTAAATTGAGGTTTTAGTGTATGTAAAATATTTAGCTTGACCAATTATTTGTTTTAGAGATACATATATATTTCAGTAGCACAATTTAATTTTAATATATGAACAACATCACCTTTGGCAAAAAATATTTCATTTCTTTAAGTTTCTACCTTATCTTTGTAGAATTGTAATCTTCTCCTTTTTCCTGCCGCGTACATATCAAATGGTTGTTGTCTAATGAAAGTATCTAGAATTTTATAGAAGTTGTATCGTGATATAATATATTAAACTTTTTCAATAATAAAAATTAATAGATGAAGAAAATTTAATGTATTGTTTATAGAATCTTTAATTTGATTTAAGATTACATTATGGTCAATCATTATTTTCTTATCTATTTTTATATAGCTAACAAGGCGTGTATCTTGTGATATAAATTTTTTTCAAATTCAAATGAGCACAAAATAATTGGCAAAAAAATCTACGGAACGATACATAACCAATGAAGAAGGAAGTCAAAAATATATTTTCATGTTATATTCACTATAATGTTCCATTTGATTAAAATCTCTTGTCACCAACACTTTACTTTTTTCGTTCATAGTTACTTACATATCTATTAAAAAATAATTATTATCATAGCTATATTATCATATTATAAGTAAAAATGAAAATCTATTTTTGAAATAGTAGATTTAACATCAAAACTAATGATTCAATGTACAACGTTGATGACCGTTGTCTTAGCAAAATCAGAAAGAAACTGCTTCATTTGAGGGTAAGAATATAAAAACTAAAAAGCCAAAGAAGAAATATCTTACCTAAATCATGTGACTTTTTTCATGTTTATTTATTATTATTGTCTTTCCCAAAACTTTATGTCACTGTTTTAACTAATGGAAATTGTAAGAAAAAATATGAGTGTGAATTTATGAATGATTTGCTACAATTTGTTCACCAACTCTTTCTTATGTGGTACCTCGAATTTCATTGAATTTTGAACTTAATCAACTGTTGCAAATAACCCTTAGATTTTTAAAAAAGAAGAAGAGTAGAAAACTTTCAAAAATTGTAGTTTAAAAGTGAGAGGAAACCCTCTATTTATAGCTAACAAATAGTAGTATTAATAGGTGCTAATTATTCCTTAACGAAAAAGTTACAGCATTTTGAAAAAAGTCACTACTCATCGAATAAATCACAACCTTTTGCAAAAGTCACAACTCATCGTAAAAGACACAACCCTTCGGAAAAGTCATAACCCTTTGAAAAAAATCACAACCTGTCGGAAAAGTCACAACTCATCAAAAATGTCAAAACAAAAGTCACAACCCTTTGAAAAAATCACAACCCTTCAGAAAAGTCACAATTCATCGAAAATGTCAAAACCCGTCAAAAAAGTCGCTACTATTTGGAAAAGTCACATCTCTTTGAGAATATCAGAACCCTTTTAATATGAAAGGGTATCTACATTTAATATAATACAAATAATTAAATTAATAATAAAATAAATTGAGTACTTTTAATTGGGGGTATTATAGTAATTCAACATTAAAGTTAGGAGTTCATGCTTTTAAGGTAGTAAAGTATAGAAGATAGATATAGAAGATATAGATAGAAGATATATATATAAATATATATATATATATATATACACACAATTACGCTAAGACAAATTTAAAAATGGAAAATCTTAACCTGCCTCACGGTTTTAACCCGCTTGAACCTCTTTACGGGTTCTTCTCCCTTCTGAAGATCCTAGAACATTACCATGCTTTCAAGAAAAGAAAGTACAAGACAATACAGGACTAACAATACCCATATCAATGGTAAAATATTTTAACTAGAAATAGGGTAAGAATTCGACCCTTGAACAATTGTACATAATTGACAAACTAATTTCATCAATATATTCCCCTCAAGGTGACGATCACATACCCAAAAGTTTGGCGAAGATAGGATTCATTTCTGACATCATGTGGTCATATTACTATACTTGAAGTTTATGAATTCAAGAGATATAAAGTTCAAAACATAAATGAATTATGAAAATAAAGATAAGATCGAGATTAGAAAGTGAAAAGAAACGAAATTAACTTTGAATCACTTGAATTGGGCAAGAAATCAGCAAAATCACCAAGACCCGAGCTATTTTGCAAATGGGGTTCATTTAGAAGAAATAAAGATGAAAGGGAATTAATTCATCAGCAATATGCACAAAAGCTATCAAGTGAAAACTGAAGCAGCCAACGCTAATGGGGTCAGAATGCTACTAAAGTGTCCCAGCTCCAAGACGCTCGTGCGGCAAAACCGGCCCCTGCTCCCTAAAACCCTACCACTAAAGCGACACCCAGGCCGCTTAAGCGACTATTGCCAAAGCGGTCAAGGGCTACTAAAGCATCCACACCTGTAACTATTGCATCAACAGTTTCAGATAAAATGCTCTACGCTTTTAATGGACCCTTTGGATTCATTTGGGGTCCAATCAATGCATACAAACAATGTTATTTAATTAAAACCACATTACGAATTCAAGAAAATTATGAAACAACGAATGGAGGTCCTCTCGATAGAGAGTTGACTCAATTCAATATTTACCAGGAAAACACAATAATAAGACACCGAACGTCATAAAGTCATCCGGATTCTATCAGGATCTGAACAAAAGGTCATTGTACACTGATTAGTCCACAATTTGGACTCATTTAGGGATTCATTTTAATAGAATTAGTGTCCTCAAATGCATGTTTTGTCTCAATAACTGATGTAAATCCTTAATTTTCAGGTATTTGGAGTTTGAGGCAAAACATGAACACTACTAGGTAAAAAGGAACAAAACGGCTGAAAAAATGAAGAAAAGAAGGCCTGAGGATCGTCTAAACCATTGGGCGATTCGCCGGATGGCCTTAACCTCCCCCAATGTTCCAGTAAGCTGAGCCCTCAAGGAAAAGATCAAGTCGGCGATGAAAAGGAGAAGTCAGTGCGTCACCAAACAGTTCCATGAAGCTGTACTATATCACCCAATGATCCAGAACGCGAAGATGTTGATGGCAAAAGCTGAAAGGCGTTGAAGCAGACAAAAGGGCGGATCGCCGAGTGCATCGGTGCTCCTGACTAACTGCGCCGAGTGATCCTTCGCTGCATATTTTTAGACAACTATAAATACTAGTTTGAATTTTTATATTAGTATGCAATTTCAGATACAACATTTTATTTTCTATGTTTCCAAGTAGAGAACATTTTTGCTTAGCGTTTGAAGATTTGAACACTTCCAATTCCAAGAAATTCGAAGTGGGTGTTGAAGATTCTTCATCCTAGACTAGTTTAAAGTGAATATAAATCATACCCATTTGATGTTACTTCGATTTGGTATCATTTTCTTCCTTTTTTCTATGTCTAGCTAAAACATCAATTCTTGGGGTGTGATTTTGTAAATATGGGTTAAATTTCCTGTTGGGTAATTCTTATTGTTAGTCTATTTGTTGTTTAAATGTGATTTCGTTTAGTAGTTGTGTTTGAACTTAATGGAATTGTAGTTTCAAATACGATTTCATCTTAGTGTTTTTCGCTTGCTTGAGAGAGACGTTTTAAAACTAAGACTACTAAATCGAGAGCTGGTGGTAATTGGGTCATCGTGGG
Source organism: Solanum tuberosum (assembly GCF_000226075.1). Taxonomy (NCBI): domain Eukaryota; kingdom Viridiplantae; phylum Streptophyta; class Magnoliopsida; order Solanales; family Solanaceae; genus Solanum; species Solanum tuberosum. The sequence goes on along the minus strand of NW_006239144.1, from coordinate 492,566 downwards.
TTCATCTCGAGAGAGTGAATCCTAGGCCTTTTCCCACACATTCAACTCGAGAGAGTGAATGGGCTAAGATGGAGGTTGTGTTTAAAAGTGGCAACTCGGTGTTTGAGAGAAAACGAGTTGATTCGGGGTAAGTTGCTCGAGAGAGAATTTACCCCACTAAAGTCTAGCCTAGTTACAAATGTTCAGCAATTGACTATCAATATCATTTATCTGATTGTGTAGTTTATCCCATATTCCTATCACATCCCAAGAATCTTGTCTCCCTATATTCACATCTTTGTATTTTCATTGTTGTAGTTGTAAACCGACCCCCCATTGATAATTAACATTCGTGTCAACCCCTTAATTTACGATGTTTTTACTCGATAATATTTTTTCTCTAGCATATTCGCGCTTGACTCTTAATTCTCAGAAACCGCTCCCTTGGGGCTCGACCCCAACCCATTTGGTTGGGTTATATTACTATTGTACGATCGTAGACACTTGAATTGGAAGTTGTGTGCTAATTACGCAAACATCAAAATGGCGCCGCTGCCAGGGAGTGGTGTTACTTGAGAAATTTGAGTTGAGTCGAATTTCGCTTTTGTTAGTCGTTGTTTACTTACTTAATTTTTAGTTGTGTTTTGCCTGTTTTTTGGAGTAGGGTAATGAAGCATGTCTGATAGCAATGGTAACCAAACATACTCATCTCCTCTGAGAATTATGTCTCTTAGGGATGTCATCCTAAGTTTCAGACAATTGGAGAGGGAGTTAATCCATGAGTTGTGGCTGAAATTTAAGTCAATCTTCCTCCAACACCTAACTCATGGAATCCCAAAAAACGTTCTATTAGACTGCTTCTACAAAATTGTTGGCCCGGAAAATAGAAGAATGGCTGACCAAATATTTTTGGGGGGCTCTCACGACTACCCTACGCAACAGCAGCCCAGCTCCTTGATAACCTGGCCATGACCAACAACGAGACTGAAAAGAACCATATTTTGGCCAGATTGTTGACCCAGCTGGATCTAGTGACCAAGAGGATTATGGAATTGGGAGCACCGGACAAAAATGAAGACCGGTACATTCCCCTTCATGAGCGTGTGAACCCTAATGTGAACGAGAGTGGGAGAATAGCGGAAACATTCTCACTCATTCTCCACAAAGTCGAAGGTCACGACAAGGTCTTGAATGAGGTAAAAGAGAATGTATCAATGCTTAATGAGATAACTGTTTCCCATTTCATATTTTTTCAGCTGCTGGAAACCTAAATGGGTTATGTGTTGTCTCGTCCCTACCCCACGAATCAAGACTAAGTGGAAGCGTCGTACCACGACGTTAACTAATAAGCTTCTTAGGAGGCAACCAAAGGTTTTATCGCTTTAAATTGTTATTTTAGAAACAATGGTGTGTTGATTGTAAAGGTTTGAGCGTGGAAAGTGTTTGAAAAGTGCAAAATTGGCGAACAAATAATCCAATCGGTGAATCGCAAAATTGGTTGGCATGCTCGACTTGGTCCGCCGTTTGGCTCAAAATAATTTTAACTTGGAGCCTGTAAAACTCGGCGAGCCTACTAGCAACTTGGCGAGTATTCAACCTGGTCGGTGATCACGACAAAGTCCGCCGTTTGGATCCCCACATAAATTAGAGGTCCTTTAAAGCTCGGTGGGATAAATGACCACTCGGGGTGTCGCCGATTAGCTCGGCAAACACGAATAATATCGCCGAATGGGCGAAAACTGGACTGTCTTAAAGAGAGCCAACAATTTAAATTTCAAACCCTTTCACTTTCCCTCACTTTTTATTTGCCCAAACTCACACCCACACTCTAGTCTCTATATTTATTGCGTTTTTAGAGTATTATTTGTGTTGATCTATGCTCGGAGTTGGATTTCATTGCTGCCTAGCATTTCAAAGTAATTTAATCAGCACCAATGGTTGGTGTTCCGAACACTGAACTTAGGCTTTAGTAATTTGTTCTCTTATGCAAATGATATTATCGTACTATCGTGTTCTTGGCTTCTCTGATAAGATTAGATTGTTCAAGTCCTTATTTTAATTCGAAATTCTTGCCCATTTTATCTTGATTTTTTAAATCACGTATGCTTGTGCGTTGAAATGATTAAATTTTGTGTGGTTGTGCTTGCATGTTGTTTAGTTTGGCAAAAGTGGGAGAAAACTGAGTATCCCGGGGTGATGGGTGTTATTGATTTGATCTTAATTGAATCACTGCATGCTTTGATTTTATATTTGGGGGTTGCGGGGTTGAATTCGAGAAAGTGGGTTGAAGGTACGCATGTTGGGTTGTTTGGCGAGCTGGGTCGAGCTTGCCAAACCACTTGGCGGTTCGCCTAATGTCCCTATCTCTCCTTTAGTTTTCATGCTAAATGAGTAGTTGCAGTTTGTAACTTTCGGTGAAAAGCCTGAGGTCGCCGAAAGCACTTGACGACTCGCCGAAGGTAGTTTTGATCGCCCTTTGTTTGCACCCCTGAACCTTTTATGCCATGTAACTTTCGGTGAACTATTCCTTGCTCGCTGAATGGGATCAGAGACTTGCCGAAAGGTTTTTCTCGTCGCCAACTTGCCAAAATATTTGAGTCAACTCTCTCGGCGAGCCCGATTTAGCTCGCCAAGGCGATTTCGTGACTCGCCGAATAACTCGGCGAGTCCTTCTGCAACTGCTTCTCTATGAAATTGATCAAGTATATCTAACTTTTCCCACTCAGACATGGCTAGGTCTAAAGTTGCTGGGAGAAACATGCCAAGCCAAGGGAAAGAAAAGGGAATTACACTGAATGAGGATGCAGCTGCATCGAGGGGCAAAGAAACAAAACTGGCCACAACTAGTGGGAAGGGCAAAGGTAAAGGTAATGCATCTGAGTTATCGGAAGCAAGCTCAGACAGCGATGGAATTTATGCTACTTACCTCACCCTATTTGAAGGTGAGGATGAGCATCAGAATCCTCAAACTACAGAGTTTGAGGATGATGAGCTTGTCATAGTACAGAGGGCAAAATTACGATCTAAAAATAGAAATGATCCATCTAGGATCAGGAATCCTCAACCTACCACCCCTATTCCTCCAGTCCCAGAACAAGTTATGGTACTGGCACCTTCGGTCCAGGGTCCTCCGCCCAAGTCAATGAATAGATTAAAGACTGAAGGGCTGAGGACGATCCTTGAGGAAAAGCATCTGTCCGTAGATGGGGTTATCGACAAGTACCCGGAGATAATGGATTAACTGAAACACCACAAGTTCCAAATCTTAATGAAACCCCGTGGTTCTTATATTCCAAGTTGGTTTAGAGAATTCTACAGTGCATACAGTGAATTGATACCCTAGAGGAAGAAACAAGCAACAGCTTTCAAAGAAGTCGACTACGTGGTTGTCAGAGGTAAGAAGGTAACTTGTGACAGTGATGTTATCAACACAGTCTTGGGCATGTCCATGAGTATTAATGATCACTGCCATCACTTGATCAAAACAGAGAAGCTGGAGGAGATGAAAAAATGGTTAGCCCCACTATTTTCAGATGGTACTCCGAAGTGGTTGGCAAAAGGGGCCCCAATTGAAAAGAAATACCTGAACGTTGCTATAAGATTTTGGTTCGGTTTTATTAGCCGCACAATCATGCCATCCCAGAATGAGTCAATCCTTCTCCTTGCTAAGGCTACCTATCTGGGTTGCATCATAAAGAAAACCAGTATAAATTTGGGGATGATCATTGCTTCAAAGATTCTCCTGCACGCAAAGTAGCGCCAAACCTCACTTCCTTTCCCGGTATTGATCACCGAGCTGTGCAGACGAGCTCGGGTACCTAGAGATGCCAAGAAATATATGTAAGTGATTCCCACATCCTCTACCGATATCCGTAGGATCGAGGTATAATATTTAAATGACCAAGATGAACAGAAGAAGAAGGTAGCCCGATGGATTTTTCCCTGGTTGTAGATACAGACTTATCACCTGCAGAGGCATCTTTGCCTACTTCGGCCCCTAGGCCTTCTGGTACTCCTTGTGTTGTATCTTCTGATGCCCCTAGTTATTCTATTGTTGTAATACCTCCTAGACCTGCTGCTGCTGCTGTCTCCCGGACTCCAATCACTCAGACATCATTACTTTGAATGGGACATCTTCTGATCATCGGGCATCCAAGCTCGAGACCTCCATTCCTGACATGATTTAGGCTGCTTTGCCTGATGCTGTGACACCATTGAGAGCTGCCATTGATACCCTTGCAGCAAGGATAGCGGTGTGTGAGCGTGGTCAAGGAGCCACCGAGGAGGTGACGGCTTTAAAATCTGCCATTGTTGAGCTGAGAAAAGATGTGGAGTACCTGAAGTCCATCGATATGTCCATGGTTTTTGGAATAATGGAGATTCCAGATGTGCTCGAGATGCCTCCAACTACCGCCAGACATAAGGATAGAATGGAGAAGACAACCGATCCTGAGTCAGAGGGAGAGACTGATGAGGAGACGCTTGAGGAGACTGATGGAGCTGCAGATGAGGACCTGACTGAGACTGAAGCAACCATGATAGATGTGGCTGTGCAGGCTTCCCTGGCAAATACACCGTTTTCTGTCTCTAGTGGAGCTGGCTCTTCTGGGGTGACTCCGGTTACTGAGACCCAATTCCATACCGATACACCGGGCACTGATGCCCAGACAGATGGAGAGACTGCTTAGATAGGATCCCCTCTTTACCTCCCTCCCTGTCTTTATTTATTTTCACTTTTGGATATTTTTATTTACATTTGAGGAAAATGTTTTTATTTGTGGTGGGGTGAGGCCTACCTTTGTGTGCTGATTATGACTCTTGTTTTGTTTATCTATTTGGGCTTTGTGCTAAATTTGGGTGTACTGCTTTTTGTGGAAGGTTTGAGCTTGTGGCACCTTGTTATTAATTGAAAATGATTTTTGACCCTTCCGAAAAAAATTTGTCACCTCCTGTATGTGTTGAACGTGGCTGATCTTTTGCAAATTTGAGTATCGGTTTTGATCAATACTGATGACTCAAATAGTGCTCATATTAAAAAAAACATGAATGTGCGGCAACGATGAGGCCAAATAAAGTTGCATAGACAATATGTGAACTCTTTGCATCTCGTTGTGACTAGCCCAATTATCGAATCGAGTCTGTTGTGCTGATCGTTGCACACTAGCGAAAGTGTGGAGTCTTGTTTGACTTTGTTGTCGATGCCTTGTGTGATGAGCTTACTGTGAACCATGGATGTTAACACCTACAATTTGCCCCGCTGGTCTGGTTGACTAAGTAAGGCTATCTCTTGATATGATCTTAGGCAACTTCGAAGAGTGTGAGCCAATTTCACATGTACCTCTTTTGTGGCCTACCTTGTGAGTGTCTGAACCGCTTTTGAGCACCCCTTAAGCCTTACCTTTCTTTGGAAGAAACTTGATGAAAACATAACCTTTCTTAAATCCACTACCCATAATCCTCCTGATTTGTGGTTGATTGAATAGGTAACTTAGGCTAAAGCCTAAGTTAGGGGTGTGGTGAAAAAAGAGAAGGCAAGTCAAGAAGTGCAAAAAAAGTTTCCTATAATCCATGGTTTTGAGAAAAATGGAACCCCTCCATATAAAAAAAAGAGAAAGAAAAGAATGAAAAAGAAAAAGAACGAAAAAGTTGTGGAATAAAGTACAAAAGAAATGGGGTTTCCGAAAAATCCATGGAAAGTGAATAATGGAATGACTTATGAGCACTAAAGAAAATGATGAAAGAAGAGGAAAGGAAGTGTTGAGAGCACCACATTTCATGAGGATGAAAGTCACTGAGCCTAAATGACTATATCTTTGCACTGAGCCCATTACAAGCCTTGTAAAGACCTTTTTGATCTTGAGTAAGCTGAAACAATTGTCTATTGGAAAATACAGGCTAACCTATGGGTGAAAACATACATAGTGTTGTTCTTTATGAGTGTGAGCGTTGCATTTGATTACGGTGCTTTAAATTGTTGAACCATTGTGTGTGAATATGGAATCGTTCTTTGTGTGATGGAATTTGAACACTTCAGTTGAGCTTGAACTTGCATTTGAAGCAAGTATGGTGAGCTTGAGATTCTTTGATAATGGTGTGGTACAACTTGAAACTTTGAGTGCACATTTGATCTTTGCATGAGTAAATTGAGTCTTATGTGTGCATTCATGATTGAGTCTTGTGTAGCACTATTCGAGACATCATTTTTGAACAGCCGAACTTGAGTTTTACTTGAGGATAAACAAAAGTATAAGTTGGTGGTGTTGATGAGTCCACAATTTGGACTCATTTAGGGCATCATTTTAATAGAATTAGTGTCCTCAAGTGCATATTTTGTCTCAATAACTGATGTAAATCCTTAAGTTTCAAGTATTTAGAGTTTGAGGCAAAGCATGGACATTACTTCGCAGAAAGGAACAAAACGACTGAAAAAGCGAAGAAAAGAAGGCCTGAGGATCGCCTAAACCATTGGGTGATTTGCCGAATGGCCTTAACCTCTACCAATGTTCCAATAAGATTAGCCCTAAAGGAAAATATCAAGTAGGCGATGAAAAGGAGCAGTCAGTGCGTCACCGAACAGTTCCGCGAAGCAGTACTATATCGCCCAATGATCTAGAACACAAAGATGCTTAAGGCAATAGTTGAAAAACGATGAAGTAGACCAAAGGGCGGATCGCCGAGTGCATCGGCGATCCCGAGTAACTGCGCCGAGTGATCCTTCAGTGCACATTTTTAGACAACTATAAATACTAGTTTGAATTTTTATCTTAGTATGCAATTTCAGATACAACATTTTATTTTCTAGGTTTCCAAGTAGAGAACATTTTTGCTTATCCTTAGAAGATTTGAAGACTTCCAATTCCAAGAAATTGGAAGTGGGTGTTGAATATTTTTCATCGTAGACTCGTTTAAAGTGAATATAAATCATACCCAGTTAATGTTACTTTGATTTGGTATCATTTTCTTCCTTTTTTCTATGTCTAGCTAAAACCCCAATTCTTGGGGTGTGATTTTGTGAATATGGGTTAAATTTCCTATTGGGTAATGGTTATTGTTAGTCTATTTTTTGTTTAAATGTGATTTCGTTTAGTAGTTGTGTTTGAACTTAATGGGATTGTAGTTGCGAATACAATATCATATTAGTGTTTTTGGCTTGCTCGAGAGAGAGGTTTTAAAACTAAGACTACTAAATCGATAGCCGATTCTTATTGGGTCGTCGTGGGTTCAGCTCGAGATAGTGAATTCTAGGCCTTTTCCCAGACATTCAACTAGAGAGAGTGAATGGGCTACAGTGGAGGCAGTGCTTAAAAGCGGCAACTCAGTGTTCGAGAGAAACCGAGTTGATTCGTGGTAAGTTGCTCGAGAGAGAATTTACCCCCACTAAAGTCTAGCCTAGTTACAAATGTCCAACAATTGACTATCAATAACATTTACTAGATTGTGTAGTTTATCCTATATTCCTATCACATCCCAAGAATCCCGTCTCCCTATACTCGCATCTTTGTATTTTCGCTGTTTTAGTTGTTAATCGACTAAAAAACCCTCCATTGATAATTGACATTTGTGTCAACCCCTTAATATATGATGCGTTATACTTGATAATATTTTTAACTATGGTTAACTCTAGCATATTCACGCTTGACTCTTAATTCTCAGAAACCGCTCCCTTGGGACTCGACCCCAACCCATTCAGTTGGGTTATATTACTATTGTATGATCGTAGGCACTTGAATTTGAAGTTTTGTCTTGATTACGCAAACATCATACACCAAACTCGGCATTCCAGTGCTAACATGTTGACATAATTCTCATTCGAGTTCATTTACCAAGAATATTGACTAAAACCAAAATTTGTCCAAGCATGAAAACCAATGTCTAATGGTTCAAACTCGCATCGAAAGTCTTTGGACCCAAAAACATATGCCATAAGACAAAAATGGCCCTTACAGAGTTGATGGAACTGCTAGAATTCTCATCCGACACCCTAATCTCAAGATGTTGACTAAAGTAAACTCTCGCTTAAGAACTTAAAAAAAGGAATACTCACACCAATTCCTCCCGACCACCTCGAGAAGCATGCCACCAATCCGAACACAACACAAACACCACAAGAAAACTACAGGGAGGTGCTTACCAATAATAACACACAAAAACATGCAAATGACAACGAGGGTCCTTACAATATACTCTTGTACAATTACTTTCATCCTTTAAAGTTAAAGAAAGAAAAGGTAGCGAAAGGCTCGAAAAGATAAGGTTATCGAGTCTGCATGTTATGCTCAGCCTCCCTAGTAGCCTACTCATCTTGACAATGTTTCCACTAAACCATTACTTATGGAATCTCCTTAGACTATAACCTCCTAACTTGCCTTATAGAATAGTCATAGGCTCCTCCTCAAAAGCCAACGACTCATCAAGTTGATCTGTATCCCACTAAAGCATGTGAGACTCATCGAGAACATAATTTTTCAACATAAGGACATGAAAGAATGGGTGAACTCTCAAAAGTGTTGGAGGTAAGGTGAATTCATAAGCCACCTCTCTAATCTACCTCAGAATATCAAAATGGACAATAAATCAGCCTATTTCTTATGGGTAAAGTCAACAAATTCAGCACAAGATTATGCCAATTTACACATTCTTGATATAGTTCGACATCATGGAGTCACTTTGTCTATCATTTTAGATAGGGGTATGCAATTAACTGCGCAGTTTTGGAAGTTGATTCAGAAAGGTTTGTGTTAGAGGATTAACCTTAGTTTTGCTCTTCATCTTTAGATGGATGGTCAAACAGAGTGCACAATTCAGACCCTAGAGAATATGTTGAGAGCATGTGTCATGGATTTCAAATGCAATTGGGATGATCACTTGCCTCTAATAGAGTTTGCTTACAATAAAGTTTTCACTCAAGTATCGAGATGGCTACTTTTGAGGTTCTTTAAAGCAGAAAGTGTAGATCTCCTATAAAGTAGTTTAAGGTTTGTGATGCTGAGTTGATAGGGCCCTACTTGGTTTACGAAGACATGGAGAAGGTGAGAACTGTTCAAGAAAAGTTGAAAACAGTGCAAAGTCGTCAGAAATCCTACACAGATGTTAGAAGAAGAGATTTGGAATTAAAGGTTAATGATTAGGTTTATCTGAAAGTTTCACCCATGAATGGTGTTATGACGTTTCATAAGAAAGGGAAGCTCAGTCTCCGATAGGTCCTTACAGTATATCTAATATATTTGTAATGTAGCTTGAATATTAAAGCTATAACTAGAGTTAATGGTTGTCTATCCGCTATTCCACATCTCCATGCAAAAGAAATGCTTGAGCGATCCTATCTTGTTTTGCCTACAAAAAGTATTAATGTGAAAGACAATTTTCCCTATAAGGAAGTTCCTATCCGGATTCTTGATCATCAGATTCGCAAGTTGAGAACCAAAGATGTAGCATAAGTAAAAATGTTTTGGAGGAATCAGTTTGTTAAACAAGCTAAATGGGAAGTCGAAGAGTATAAAAAACTAGATTCTGTCATCTATTTCTTTCGATTCAGTTCAAGTCCGAGGTAATAACTATTTTTAAACTACTCATTCTATTAAGTCCCTCTCTCACATATATTGTAACACCCCAAAAATTTCTAAGGTAAGGCCTAAACGATTCTTCATTTGCGTGTAAGGTAGTATCGGGTTATTCTTAAATTGTTATTAGGTGTTGAGGTAAATTATTTAGTGTGGAAATGGATTTGGGTATGAATTAGGGTCACAAGAATCCCCTACCACAAAGTTGAGTTGCAAGCTTCCTTACCAATTATGATTTGACAGTAGATTCTACATAGTTCAACTTCAAACAATCATATCTCTCAGTATAATGAATTAGGTAGCCCACTACCTGTCAAATTAAAGGTCTATGGGTCCTCTTCCCAATGCTACAAAGTGTGACATTTCAAATTAGAAGTAAAGTGTTATGCATATTTTACCATAGACTACCACAATAGAGTTTCCTGAGTCAATACATAGGAATCCTTTCGACAGGCCATATAAATTTCCACGACACGTACTAAGAACTCGTAGAAAACTTCAGAGAATTCAAATGTTTGAGTCGCATTCCTATGGATCAACCTACGGGTAGTAGAAATTTCTATGGGTCATAGTTTCTATATTTCAGCCTGAACCCTCTTTTGAGATATGATTTTTGAGAATCTTTTAAGCAAACAATTTGTCTTAATTTGATTTTGTTAGTGAAAAACTACAAGATAACAAAAAATACAAGATTACCATCATATATCATCATATATCATAAATCATATACTATATATATATATAAAGAGAACCTTAGGCCCGCCTACGTGGTGCCACCAAACACCAGAATTCACTTTGAATTTATTTATTTTCAATATTAGCCTTCCCCTTTCATGAAAAGTTGTGACATTTACGAAAAGTTGTGACTTTTATGAAAAGTTGCGACTTTAATGAAGAGTTGTAACTTTTATGAAAAATTGTGATTTTTATGATAAGTTGTGACTTTTATGAAAATGTTCGACTTTCATGAAATGATGCGACTTTAATGAAGAGTTGCGACTTTTATGAAAAGTTGTGACTTTTATGAAAGGTTGTGACCTATCTGAAGGGTTGCAACTTTTCCAAATAGTTGTAACCTTTCCGATATGGCACAATAAATATTTGTTCACACTACCATCTGTTGTCTATAAATAGAGGGATTTCCTCTCATTTTGAACCTCCTCTTCTTCTTATTCTTCTTCTTCTTCTTCTTCACAATTAAATATGTGTGTGCTTTACTCATGTTGAGTGGCTCATTGACACCATTGCTTATGTTACAGATCCTGGTATATATTTTTACAATCATTAATTTATGTTTATGTTATTAAGGATAAATGATAAGATGTAATAATTTTCATTTTCCTTTACACTATTAATCTTTTATGTAAGATAATATAGTGTTTTAGTTTTAGTGACCGATAGGTTTTAAGTATTCTTTTATATATTCCGTGATATTAAATTTACCGAGTGAAGCACGGGTAATTTTACTAGTTGAAAATAAAATGAAGAAATAAAAATCTCTTCAGGCTGAGGCGCGGATATCTCACTCTCTTTGAGGAGATTCAAGCCCACTGCAACAAATGGTTTTCACCAGTCCAGCAGTAGTCCTTCTTGACTTATCCCCTCGAGGATACAACAGCCATAACACAAAGTATAACTCAACAACTCTGGACAAGAGTTGAGTCCAAAGCTCCACAAAAACAACACCACCCTTCAACTAATAAGAACACTTTTTTTTTACTAACTTTTTCTTCTCTATATTTTTCTTGTGTCTAAACCAAATGAGGACCACCATTATTTATACTAGAAGAAGTCTTCCTAGCAATGAATATGAAGATAATGGTGTAGTAAATAGTGAATATAAATATCCTTAGGAGTTACATAGGTTACAAGGATAATAGAGGATTAAAGAATGGAATAAATTTAGGGGTAACATTCACATTGAAGATGCTGGCCAAAATTGTTGAACGAACGTTCTCTCGAACGTTTTTCTTGTGTCCAGAAAGTAAACTCCAATGGACGCTTTTTGTAACCACCAAATAATGGCAATAATACATATGCACAGTGATTAACCAAAGTTAGTAATTAGTCACAAATGACTACCAATGACAATAGTGATAAGTGAAACAATAATTTTTACTCCAGAGTCGTAGTAGTCTCTGACTTTAACTATGACTGCTTAAGAGAAATAAAATATCATTTCCCACACATAATAATCAAGGTATTGACATGAGATTTAAAAGCCAATATGTTACGGCCTTGTGCTATCCCGGTTTTATGAGTGCTTTTGAGAATAAGCCAAATTCTTATAGGAAGAGAACTACTTCCACACATCACATAGCTGAAATCCATCGAGAGTGATCCTGTAAGCTTAACACTCCACCCATACGGGCTAAATATATTCATTTAGAGTTTTATCAACTCAACATTCACAAATCACTACATGAAACAATGCACTCACATCATAGAGAAGGTATAAATAATAGTGCATTTTTTTCACAACAAGCCATCATATGATTAGTTTTTCCCTTGAACCTGGTTAGAGGATCTGTAATCCCAGGTTGGGTTTCCTTATATATGACTCAAGGATTCATAGGCTTCAATCCCATCCCCTCTATGTGCTCCAGACCTTTTCTCTTGTTAAGGCCTTAGTAAGAGGATTCGCAAGATTATCACAAGATTTGACATAATCAACATTAATGGTACCATTTGTCAAATACGATCTTACATTACTGTGTTTCCTCCTTATAGGTCTGGATTTACCGCTGTAATAACAGTTTTGTACTCAACCAATTGCAGTGGTGCTATCACAATGAATTAAAATAGGAGGAATTGTTTTTTCAAAATAAGGTATTTGAAATAACAAATCTGTAAACCAATTCGCTTCCTCACTAGCTGAAGCAAGAGCAATTAGTTCAGCCTCCATGGTAGAGTTAGCAATTATAGTTTGCTCTTTTGATCTCCAACAAATAGCACCACCACCTAAAGTAAATACATAACCAGTTGTAGTACAGGAATCACCTAATAAAGTGTTTCAATTTGCATCACAAAAGCCTTCAAGTACAACATGATATGTTTTATAGAACAAACCACAATTTATTGTTCCAATTAAGTATCTTATAACTCTTGTTATAGCATGCCAATGTTCATTATCCAACTTCCTTGTAAACCTGCCAAGTACTCCTACTGCATATGCAATATCATGCCTAGTGCAATCAGTCACATATCTCAAACTTTCGATTATGCTAGAATATTCCTTTTGATTTATTACATCATTTTCACTTTCAACAGGAAATAAGTGAACACTTGAATCAAAAGTAGTTACAATATGCTTGCAATCATGAAAGTTATATTTTTTCAAAATTTTCTCAACATAATGTGACTGGTCAAGAAAAATTCCGTCACATGTTCTTGTTATTTTTATTCCAAGAATAAATTTTGCCTCACCAAGATCTTTCATGTTAAAATGGCTTCTAAGAATATTTTTAGCTTCGTCAATAACATTCATGTTAGAGCCAAAGATCAATAAATCATCAACACATAGACAAATAATCACATGTGAATTATTCGAACACTTATGATATATGCACTTATCACACTCATTTGTTTTAAAATCATTTTCAATCATGCATGAATGAAACTTTTCATGTCATTGCTTAGGTGCCTGTTTCAAGTCATAAAGAGATTAAGTAAGTTGACGTACTTTGCTTTCTTGGCTTGCTTATACAAAATATTCGGGTTGATCCATATATATTTCCTCATTTAGGTCTCTATTTTAAAATTTTTTTTTTACATCCATTTGATGAATTTGCAAATAAAAAATTCTCGCTATAGAAATTAAAAGTCTTATGGATGTAATTCTTGTTACCGGTAAAAAAGTATAAAACAATTCTAGGCCTTCTAGTTGTTTAAAACCTAGTCTAGCCTTGTATTTATCAATAGATCCATCTGGTTTCAACTTTATTTTGAAGACCCATTTGCAATCTATAGTTTTACAACCCGGTGGTAAATCAACTAACTTCCAAGTTTTATTAGAAATTAGTGATTCCATTTTATCATTTACAACCTCTTCCCAAAAAATAGAATCATTTGAAGATAATGCTTCTTTCAAAGTGAGAAGGTCATCTCCAACATTAAACACATAAATATCAGGACCAAAATATTTTTCTATTCTAGCTCTTTCACTTCTTCTTAACTCAAATTCATTAACTTTTTAATTTTTCAAAGTAGAAGTAGAAGAACTAGGTAGTGACAAAATATTTTGTTCAATCCTTTGACCCCCACTATTTTTAGTTTCAAATGGAAATTTCTTTTCATGAAAAAGAGCATCACTGGATTCTATTATAATATTATCTTCAAGATTAAAAAATCTATAGGTTGTACAATTTGAAGCATAACCAAGAAAAGCACAAGTAGTAACTTTCTTACCCAATTTTGTAATCTTGGGATCCATTACCTTACAAAGGCTAGACAACCCCAAACTCTTAGATATCCCAAACATGGCTTGTAATCTTTCCACAATTCAAAAGGTGTCAATTTTGACTTTTATGAGGCACACGATTCAACACATAACAAATAGTTAAAATAGCTTCACCCCAAAAATTTAAAGTTGTGTGTGACTCAATAAGCATGACATTAGTAAATTCAACCAAAATTCTATTTTTCCTTTCCGCTACACCATTAGATGAAGGAGAATAAGGATGAGTAGTTTCACGAATTATTCCTAATGATATAACACAAGAATTAAACTCATTTGACTGATATTCACGACCTCTATCACTTCTAATTCTTTTTATTTTTCTTCCAAACTGATTTTCAACCTCATAGAGATAAGTTTTAAATTTTTCAAAAGCATCATTTTTATTTTTCATCAAGTAAACATATGTAAACTTAGAAAAATCATCAATGAAAGTGATAAAATACCTATTACCTCCATGAGTTAAAATTCCACCAAGTTCACAAATATTTGTATGTACTAATTCTAACAAATCAGTTTTTCTTTCAACGTGAAAATGAGGCCTTTTAGTAATTTTTGCTTTACTACAAGCCTCACACTTTTCAAAATTCTTTTTAACCATTGGGATTAATCCTAAACTACTCATGATTCCAACATAACAATCATTAATATGACACAAACGAGCATGCCAAAAGTTAGTAGAAGAAAGCATGTAAACAGAAGTAGAAACTTTATTAATTTCAACATTCAATTTGAACATCCCATCACAAGCATAACCCTTTCCCACAAAAATACCGTTATTCACAATTACATATTGATTAGATTCAATAATCTGTTTAAAGCCTGCTTTATTAAGAAGAAAACTAAACTTCAAATTTTTCTCATGGAAGGAGTATAAAGTACATCTTTCAAAGTTAATACCCTTCCAGAAGTAAAACACATTTTGACATCTCCTGTTCCAAGCACTTGAGTTGTATAAGAATCACCAAGCATGATGGATTTGGGCTCCTCAAAATGAGTATATTTTTTAAACCAGTCTTTGTCATAACAGACATGATAGTTTGCACCAGATTCAGCCCACCATCCACCAACACTCTCAACCATGTTATGTCGGTAATCAACGCCACAAAAGGTTCTTCGGTAACGTTTTCCTGAGGGTTAGGACCACGTTTCCAGAATCTGCAAAATCGAGCAATATGCCCACTATTGCCACAAACAAAGCACATTCCTTTATCTTGAACTTGTTGATTTTGTGCTTGGTTATTTTCACCATTATTTTTCTTGCGAGGTCTACCATTATTTTTCCTGATTTTTTTCTTCTTAGGCTTCAAAGAAGTATTTTTGTGAGTTTCATGAGTAGCATTATTTGAAGTAATTAAATGTACCTTCGTTGTGATGTTGCTCTCTTCTATTTGAGAAAGTGCATCTTTGCCCCTTGCCTCTTCTTCCATACGGATTTTCAATATCAAGGATTCAAGAGAGGTTTCCTTTTGTTTGTGACGCATAGTTTTATGAAATTCCTTCCAAGAAGGTGGAAGTTTATCTACTATGCCACAAACAATAAGGTTATCTCCTATTTTAACCTCCTCAGACCTAAGCTCTCCAACAATCATTATAAAGTTTCGAGTTTGGTTTACCACTGATTTATTGTCCACCATTTGCAAACGAAAAAATCTACTAGACGCATATTTTTTCGCTCCTGCCTCTTCGGTATCATACTTACTCTGCAATGCTTTCCAAATTTTCTTTACATTAGAGTAAGTTCTATCATAATAATCATAAAAATTATCAGATAGGCAATTAAGAATATAATACCGTCACTTATAAGAATCACCATCATACTTTTCCACTTTCTCTAGATGAGAAATAGTTTCATCATCATTCATAGGGGTGATGTCTTCTTTATTAGAATTATTCCTAGTTAACACAGAAGAAACATTTAGAAGACTTAAGTAGAAAAGTACTTTACCCCTCTATCTCTTGAAATGGTTACCATTAAACCGAAATGGCTTGTTAAGGTCTCCCATCTTGACATTCACAGTTTTTTGAATTGTAGTCGTGATGAATCTCCTTAAAATTGCTACTGAAAAACTACAAGATAACAAAAAATACAAGATTACAATTGAAAATAAAATGAAGAAATAAAAATCTCTTTAGGTTGAGGCGCGAATATCTTGCTCTCTTTAAGGAGATTCAAGCCCACCCACTGTAAAAAATGTTTTTCACTGGTCCAACAATAGTCCATCTTGACTTGTCCCCTCTAGGATACAACAGCCTTAACACGAAGTATAACTCAACAACTCTGGACAAGAATTGAGTCCAAAGCTCCACAAAAAGAACACATCCATTCAACTAATAAGAACTCTCTTTTTTTACTAACTTTTTCCTCTCTATATTTTTCTTGAGTCTAAACCAAATGAGGACCACCACTATTTATACTAGAAGAAGTCTTCCTAACAATGAATAGGAAGATAATGGTGTAGTAAGTAGTGAAGATAAATGGCCTTATGAGTTACATAGGTTACAAGGATAATGGAGCATTAAAGAATGAAAGAAAGTGAGGGGTAACATTCACATTGAAGATGATGTCCAAAATTGTTGAACCAACGTTCTCTGGAACGTTTTTCATGTGTCGAGCAAGTAACCTCCAATGGAAGTTTTTTCTAACCACCAAATATTGGCAATAATACTTATGCACAATGATTAACCAAAGTGAGTAATTAGTCACAAATGACTACCAACAACAACAATAATAAGTGCCCACTAAATGCTGAAACATTCAGCATTCTTGTAACTCCAAATAAACCAAATTAATATATTAAAATATTAATACTAAAATGCTAAAAAACCAACAGATTTTATGAGAAAGCAAAGATGAATTTTGAGAAAGAGTTTTAAACATGATTTGAGTAAGAGTATAAGGGAACTAGGTATTACCAAATGTATCACTTTTTACATTGATATATGAGATATTTTGATTTCTATATGAGTTAATGAGTTCAGAGATATTTCAGAGCAATTACCTCTTTTAATAGGATATTTTGAACAATTACCTCAAATTGAGAAAGACTATGTTTTATACATTTGAGCATGTGTATATATTTATTGGGATTAGTATTCAACACTAATTTTGGTGATAAATTCAGATAACTCACACTTATAAACCATGTAGAAACCATTGGTAAATGATCGTACTCTTTGGATGACTCCTAATTGCTTTTGAGTAGAGCTTTAGTAGATCCACTTAGTTGAGACTTTCTATATCTCGACAAGGTATTGGATAGTTCTGGTAGCATAGGTGAGACGTTATATCATCACGTTACACATAGTGATGGTTGTCGGTTAGAGAATCTCTCAAATAGAGTTAAAATGTACTTTTATTAGATCACTTGATATGTTGACTTCACATACAAGTAAATATTTTGCAAAGTTTAAATGATTTCACTCCTTATTTCTTACATTCAGTTAAGTATATATTTATATCTATTGCAGTCCTTCAATTTAGTCATTTTTATTTGGCTATATTACATATTTGTATATTCAATGTACGAGTGTTGTTTGACCTGCATCTTTTATGATGCAAATACAAGTGTTTAGGATCATAAATAGGTGATTCTTTGAGATCACTTTGCACTTCCCATTGGAGAGTTTTGGTGAGCCCTCCTTCTATTCTAGAGGGCCCCATTATTTCAGTTTAGAATTTACTTTGGGCGTCGAGGGTCTTGTCCTGACGTCTATGTTGAACTTAGAGGTTTCATATATAGATAGAGTTAAGGTCTTTTCAAAAATTCTTTCTTTAAAGTGTTTTGGGAATATTATATTTTGGTTAAATGAGTATTTGAGATAGTTGAGTTATATTTTTTGCATAAAATGTTTTAATTTTCTTGAGTCAAATCTTCTGCTAAGTAGTCAACCAGACAGAGGGTTCGCTTGGAAGCCAACAATGATTTTCGAGCGCTGGCCACTTTTGACAAAAATATTGATAACTTTTTCTAGTATGAAAATGACTGAAATACAGTTCACTACTTAAAAACAAATATGTATTACAACAACAAAAATATTACAAGTGAAGTCCCACTAAATGAGGTCTAGGAAGGTAGATTGTACACAGACCATACCACTAGCTTGTGTAGGTCGGAAGGTTTTTTTGAAACACCCTCGACTTGAGTGCATCAAATCCAAGTAAAAGAATGAGAAAATAGTGAAGAGAACATAGTAGGTAATAAGCAAAGCAATATAAATTCTACAAGAAAGAACAATAATTGCAATAGAATAGTGTGATAATCGAAATACAATGTACAATATATGATATGAACTATAAGGGTACGACTAGTATTATGATAGCCACTTACCAGTCTAAACCCTTGCTAGAAAAAATAACACTATATCCCTACATATATTCTTCACTAATATGTGACCTCTAGTTATTCCTATCTAGATTCATGTCCTCGGTAATATGAAGCGGCGTCATGTTTTGTGCAATAGAATTTTCCCAATAATTTGTTTGCCTACCTCTATATGTACCCCTAACATCCTGCTTGTCGCACCTCCTCATTGGGCGTCCTTGAACCTTGATAATGCTCAAATGCCCTCTTTAAAACCAATTAAAAGGGGTAGCGGTCATCATTAATAAAATTACCCAACAAAGAGTTAGGTCGAATCCCACAAAGAAGGTATATCGTGTAGAATTCCTATCTATAAATTTAGATATTAAGCTCTCTTATTCGTAATAGTAAGAATAAGTGGGTGGATAATTCCACCAATTTAATAAAAAAACATTGATTATCAATAATCCTAATCAAACTAAAATACCAAAAAAATCAAGAGTTAACAAGCAATCTAGTGGTGCGGAGATTGGAAATCGATGTCACGCAGGGTTGATTGTGTTTCTCTATAGTGATGAACATTCATGAATACATTAAGTCAACTTCATTGAGGCTAATCATATTTCAATCTCAAAGAATCTATGCATAGAATCTCATTTGGGTCTCATCTAATGCCAATCTAAACAACCCAATACTTACCCTATTCTCTCTTTCAAGAATACGAAAAATATATCCGACCCATAACTTCTATTTTCTAGCAAGTTCCCGACATCAAACCTAAATTTCTAGTATAAGACTAATTACCCAGTCCAATCAATCTCTTTCGACCATCGATCTGAGATTGGAAGTAGGAATTATGTTTTCAACCTTAACCCATAAATTAACCTCATGCTAATTCGACCAAATTCAGGTATGAACATCAGCAAAATAGAACATAGCACAATATCCACTACATTAAATCAACACCTAATCCCATAATTGCACCCCTAGATCATGCGATTTTACTTGCCCATGACAAAAAGCAAAGAAAATATGCCTTTCATGAAAACAACCATGGGTAACATGAATTTAAGATATTACAAGTAAATTTATGTTAGATTCAACTTCAATTTGTCAATTTGAAGCATAAAGTTGTAAAACCCCAAAAGTTATAAAGTGTTCTTAACAAAAGTAAAATGTTCTCTCTCTAAACTCTATTTCAAAACTAATTTCTTCATGCAAACTCTTATGTTCCCTTCTTTTCTTTGTTTTGAGGTATTTAAAATTTTCCAAAATTAGGCCCAAACACCCAATATGCGACTCAATCGGTGACAATAGTCGTGCTCACCAAGCTAGTTCGGTGAATCACCTCTTAATCCTCAGCTCATCTTTTCATGCTCTAGGCTTCAGGTGTTTGAATCTCAGTTGGCGAACTCAATTGAGTCTGCATTTCACGTTCGGCAAATGGACGAGTACAACGTTGGTTTGACTTTCGAGCAATCACTCTTTTCTTTTCACACTTTCATTTTGGGTGATGTTTCTCAAGGCTTCCTTTCTCATTTGGCGCATCGCCTTCTGTATTGGAGTCCACCGACCTAATTCAATAGACACAAGTGCTATGCACTATCATTTAGGGTGAGGTCGTTCTTAGTTGGCGATCACTACTTAATGTTAAGCGATCAGCAATGTATAGTTTGCACTTTTTTTTATATTTTTGGCCATTCTTTCAAACATCAATCCTTGTTTTGGGCATCAAAATATTTGAAGTGTCTTTTTGTACTTGGTTGGGTGAATGACTCATTCCCTGGGTGACATTATTTTATTAATTCATATATTTGTGTTTTCTAGTCTTTATGTTGTTAAATAAGCACAATCTATCTGTGAGGATGAACTCATAAAATTCATGTGTATATGCAAAAGTTTTTCTCAAAAAATTTGAGGGAGGGCTAAGGGCTATGTATTTTATTAGTGACCTCATGGGATTTGAAATACAAAAATTCAGATTAAATTTGTATCAAAGGGTACACACTATCATTCTTGAAGTATGTTAGGTCATCAGATGATGGTCCTCTACAAGAAGAATTTTGATGACGTATAAGTGAAGAAATTGATTTGTTTGGTATAGGAGTTAGGACATACCATGATAGTATTTTGTAAAAAATCAAATACAAAATTATTGGGCTTTCTACCTCCAATGTGTTTTTGGTTGAGCTAACAGTAGCCGGAAAATGGGAAAAAGAAGTTGAAAAATGGATTTGGATCAACTCGTCAGGTCTTCCTTTGTTCATAAGGTCTGAATTGTTCAACCTAGCTGAATTTCTACTTTCTCATGAACAAAGTCATCCCATTTTTTTGTACTTGAGATTGAAATCAGATTTGTACTCTCCAAGATATGTTACTACGGAATTCCTTTCATGACATAATTTGCTGAGGTTTGGTATCCAGGATGACTTGGCCAGCTGCATCTATTGAGAATTGTTTAGGAGAAACTTAATTTGTTAATTGTTTGGATACAACTTGCACTTCGTGATTGACCTTATGATATACAGGGGTGATTTTTTTTTGGAGTAACGGTTGAAAACTCCAAGAGTTCAATTTTTTTTCTACCCATAATTACCTCCCCTGCAATAATTCTCGAGTGAGAGAATTTGGAGTAGAGTTTGAGATCCCTTTGATATATTTTATTTCAAGATAAAAATAGCTTTCCATCAAGGAAATATACTTTTAGAGGCAAAGTTTGGAACATCCTTTTGAAAAATAGACTTTGCAGCTGTACAATCAAGGCTATGAAAAATTAGATTAAGTAAATCAACTTGAAATTTAGAAATATATAAAACTATTGCTAAAATTTCTTTTTTTATTGTTGGATAATTTTTTTGCATTTATTTAATTGCTTGGATGAAAATGCAATGATATATTATTTATGATTTTTCCTTTTCTTTCAAATGTCTCCAAAACCAACTTTTAGCTCAGAGCGTAGCCAACCAAAACAATCAACAGGTTCCACTTCCTACAAATACTAGTGGTGGATCGGTGGCAGCTTGGGTCCAAGACTTTGTTAGGTTGAATCTGCCTGACTTTCTAGGGTCAAAAGTTGGTGCAGACCCACAAAACTTCATTGATGAGGTAAAAAAAATCTTTGGGGTGATGCAACTCACGAGGAATGATAGGGTAGAGTTGTCGTCCTACCAACTTAAGGATGTGGATCACATATGGTTCACGCAATGCAAGGAAAATAGAGTGAGAATACAACTCCTGTGACTTGGGAATACAGCTCCTGTGACTTGGGAATACAGCTCTGGATAGGTTCTTCCCATCAAATTTGAGGGAGGCTAAGGCTCGGGAATTTATGAATTTGAGACAAGGTTCAATGTCAGTCCAAGTGTACGGACTTAAGTTCACCCAACTCTCCATGTATGCTCCTAGGGCACAAATGAGTAAGTTCCTATTTGGGATATTTGACTTGGTGAGGACAGAGTGCAGAAATGCTATGCTGTTAGAGCGTATTAATATTTCTAGGCTTATGACTCATGCTCAGCAGGTTGAGGGAGATAAACTTAAAGAACTAGTTAAGGAAAAAAAGAAGGCTAGAACAGGAAACTATGAGTACTCTCAGCAGAAATCAGGTGGTGGAAGTCGCTCACAGTTTCACCAGAAATCTTCAGCCCCAGCATATTCATCAGCTAGTGCTCCATCCCTGAGGTTTTGACAGGTTCAGAAAGGTAGGGCATCAGTCTCTAAGTCTCAAGGGAGTACTTCAGGTAACAAGACCTACCCGACTTGTCCAATGTGTGGTAAGAACCATTCGAGCAAGTGTCTTGCAGGAGAGGAAGGATGTTTTAGGTGTGGTCAGTTTGGTCACAGGTTGATAGATTTCCCTTCTTTTAAACAAGGACAATGAGGTAACAATTATAGGGCTCAGTCAACAACTCCAGCAGAACCAGCAGGTCGCCTAAGTCAGTATGGTACTTCATCTGGTAAAGGTCGTCGTCCGTGCCAGAATAGGTTGTATGCTCTCCATGCTCGCCAGGACAAGAAAGATTCTCCTGATGTGGTCACTCGTACGTTATGAGTCTTTCATTAAGATGTTTATGATTTGTTAGATCCAGGGGCTACTTTTTCCTTTGTAATTGCATATACAGCAGGGAACTTCGGTGTCAGTACAGAAACTCTCTCAGAACCCTTCTCAGTCTCTACTCCAGTTGGTGACCCAGTTATATCTAGACAGGTATACAAAAATTGCCCTGTCTCAGTCTCTTAGAAAGTCACCTCAGCAAATATTATAGAGTTAGAAATGGTTGACTTTGATATCATTCTAGGCATGGATTGGTTACATTCCTGTTATGCCTCAGTCGATTGTAAAACTAGGATCATCTGTTTTCAGTATCCAAGCAAGCCATTCTTAGAATGGAAGGGTAACAGCTCAGTGCCCATGGGTCGATATATCGCTTACCTTTAGGCTAGAAAAATGACCTCTAAAGGGTACATCTATCATCTAGTTCGGGTTAAGGATTCAAACTTTGAAACACCAACTCTTGAGTCAGTTCTTGTAGTAAATGAGTTTCCAGACGATCTTCCCGGAGTTTCTCCCGAAAGGGAAATCGACTTTGAAATTGATCTCCTTCCAAATACCCAACCTATTTAGATTTTTCCTTACAGAATGGCTCTAGCTGAGTTTATGGAATTGAAAGAGGAGTTCAAAGACCTTCTAGATAAATGCTTCATCAGACCTAGTATTTATCCATGGGGTGCTCTAGGGTTATTCGTGAAAAAGAAAGATGGTTCTCTTTGGATGTGCATTGACTAATGGCAGTTGAACAAAGTCACAATCAAGAATAAGTACCCTATCCCAAGGATTGATGACTTTGTTTGACCAACTTTAGGGTGCTACTAAATTTTCGAAGATAGACCTCAGATTCCGTTATCATCAGCTGCGAGTCAGAGATAGTGACATCCCGAAATGAACCTTCAGAACTTGGTAGGTCATTATGAATTTGTAGTTATGTCATTTGGACAAACCAATGCGCCTGCAAAATTCATTAACTTAATGAATGAGGTGTCCAAGCAGTATTTGGACTTGTTTGTTATCGTCTTTATTGATGATATCCTCATTTACTCTAGGAATGAGGAGGAACATGCAACTCATCTAAGAGTTGTTCTGCAGACTCTCAAAGATCACCAATTATTCGCTAAGTTTAGGAAATGTGAGTTTTGGTTACAATTAGTTTCTTTCCTTGATCATATAGTATCTAGCGAAGTAATCCCAATGGATTCTCAGAAAATAGACACAATGAAACAATGGCCCCGACCTACCTCTCCGATAGATATCAGAATTTTCTTGGGTTTGACCGGTTACTACAGAAAATTTGTGGAAGGATTTTCATCCATAGCTTCTCCATTGACTAGGTTGACTCAGAAAAAGGTTAAGTTCCAGTGGTCAGATGAGTGTGAGAAGAGCTTCTCAGAACTGAAAACTCGGTTGACTACAACTCCCGTGTTGACTCTACTAGAGGGTTATGTGATATACTGCGATGCATCCAGAGTCAGCCTAGATTGTATGTTGATTCAGCAAGGTAAGGTTATAGCTTATGCTTTTAGACAACTTAAGGTACACGAGAAGAATAATCCGACACATGACCTCAAGCTTGCAGCAATAGTATTTTCCCTAAAGATTCTGAGACATTACTTTAATGGTGTTCACGTAGATGTGTTCACAGATCATAAGAGCTTCCGGTATGTATTCAGCCAGAAAGAGTGGAATCTTTGCTAGAGAAGATTGCTTGAATTCCTCAAGGACTATGAAATGAATGTGCTTTACCATCATGGTAAGGCCAATGTAGTAGCTGATACTCTTAGAAGACTATCTATGGGTAGTGTCGCACATGTTGAGGAAGAAAGGAAGGAATTAGCAAAGTTTGTTCACCGGCTTGGTTGCTTAGGAA
The DNA here is from genome assembly GCF_000226075.1 of Solanum tuberosum. Lineage (NCBI taxonomy): Eukaryota > Viridiplantae > Streptophyta > Magnoliopsida > Solanales > Solanaceae > Solanum > Solanum tuberosum. The sequence goes on along the minus strand of NW_006239144.1, from coordinate 468,346 downwards.
TTAATATTACAGACATGTCAGATGATGGTTTGATACTTTAAAATAGATCAGAATCTTCATTGGTAACGGAGGTTAAGTAGAAACAAGATATTGATCATATATTGTTTCAGTTGAAGGGTGCAGTTCATCAAGAGAAAGTAGAAGTTTTCTCCCAAGGAGGAGATGCTGTTCTTTGTTACCATGGTCTCTTATGTATTCCTAAGGTGGGTGAGTTGAGGTAGCAGATCCTTACACGAGCCCAAAACTCAAGCTATTCTATTCATCTAGGTTCCACTAAGATGTACCGTGATATGTGGGAAGTCTTTTGGTGGAACGGTATGAAGAGGGCTATAGCAGATTTTGTGGCTAAGTGCCCGAATTGTCAACAGGTTAAGGTAGAACATCAGAAACCAGGAGGTATGACTCAACAGATTAAAATTCCTACATGGAAGTAGGAAGTTGTAAACATGGATTTCATTACGGGTTTAAATTGTACTCGCAGACATGATAACTCTATTTGGGTGATAGTAGACTGAGTTTCTAAGTCTGCTCACTTCTTGGCTGTCAAGACTATAGTTTTAGCGGAGGATTACGCTGAACTCTACGTAAATGAGATAGTCAGGTTATATGGGGTTCCTTTGTCTATCATCTCAGATAGGGGTCCTCAGTTTACCTATAATTTCTGAAAATCATTTCAGAAAGGTCTTGGTACTCAAATTAATCTTTGTACAACCTTTCATCAACAGACGGATAGTCATGCCAAGCGTACCATTTAGACCTTAGATGGCATCCTGAGAGCTTGCGTGATTGAGTTTAAGGGAAGTTGGGATGATGACTTACCTCTCATATAATTCGCCTACAGTAACAATTATCATTCTAGTATTAAGATGGCCCCTTATGAGGCATTCTATGAGCGTAGATGTAGATCTCCAGTTTGTTGGTTTGAAGTAGGTGAAGCAGCCTTGATTTGGCCAGATTCGGTCCATAAGGCTATAGAAAAAGTTCAACTAATCAGAGATAGACTAAAGGTATCCCAGAGTCGTTAGAAGTCCTATGCAGATGTGCAGAGAAGGGACATAGAATTTGAAATCGATGATTGGGTTTTCCTAAAGCTGTCACCTATAAAGCAGGTGATGAGATTTGGCAAGAAAGGGAAGCCCAGTCCCAGATATGTAGGTCCTTACAGAATCTTTAAAAGGGTTAGTAAAGTGGCTTATGAGTTAGAGCTAGCAGCAGAACTAGCAGCGATTCATCCGGTCTTTCACATTATATTGTTGAAAAAGTGTGTGGGTGATCCAGCATCAATAGTGCCATTAGAGAGTGTGGCTGTGTGATTAAATAACGTTATCAAAGACACTTCATCCAATTCTAAGCGTCAATGGTTGTTAATCACTATATAACCCAACAAAATGAGTTGGGATCGAATCCCACAAGGAGTGGTGCATGTTTGAGAGTCGAATGGAAAGTATGAACTTGTTCAAATCAGTCATAGTAATAAAAGTTATCGAATAAAAACATCATTCAAATCAAGGGTTTACATAAGTGTCAAATGTGAAGTTTTGGTTTGGAATTAACAACTACTAACAACAACAATCAATACGAAGTAACAATAATGATACGGGTTCTTGGGATGTGATTCGATTATAGGCTACTATAGACAAATGGATAATTAAAACTATTAAAAAATAGATAGATATTAGTGAGTAAGCTAGACTATAGAGGAGGTAAACTTTCTCGCGAACAATTTACCCCGAATCAGGTCGATTTCTCTCGAACATCAACAAGCATGCAAAATAAGAACAACCCACCCCCTAGTCCATACACTCTCTCGAGCTGAATGTGTGGAATTGGGTTAAGGATTCACTTTCTCCAGCTGAACCCAGGTTAACCCAATACCCACACACCATCAATCCATAATCTTAGTTGTAAAACCTCTCTCTCGAGCAAGCCAAAAACACAAGGGTAGAACTGCATTTGCAACTAAACTCCTTAAATTAAACCAGAATTAATGATTGAACTCACTTTTAAATAACATTTAAACTAACAATTAGCAATAAACATAAACTAAATCAGCCCTTAATCATATAATCACATCCCAAGAATTGGGATTTTTGCTAGACATTATAAAAAGATAAAAATCGTTACCAAATTGAGTTTCCATCAACTGGTAAGACTGATTTCGTCTTTACAATGTTCCAAATCGAAGAATCTCAAAGACCCACTTCATATTTCTCAAAAGTGAAAAATTTCAATTCTTCAAAGCTTAGGAAAAACTATAGAAAAATTGTCTCAGTCTAAGAATACCAGCTATAATTTAGATATTATGATATTAGATACTAAACTAAATGTTCAAAAATGTACTTATAGTCGTCAAAAATGTGTTGCGAAGAGCCAATTGGCGAAATAAGTTGGGCTCGCCGAACCACTCGGCGAGCCGCCCTTTGGTCATTTTCATCGCCCTTTTGTCTTGGCATTTAGCATCCTTAAGGTCTGTGAATTTAGCCGATCCAAAACTGCATCGCGGAACACCTCGGCGATCCACCGGCTGCTCCTATCCATCACCAACTTGGTTCTCACCTTTAGGGCTTGGCACACTGGAACTTTAGGCGGTCAAATAGCCATTCAACGAATCGCCAAGTGGACTTGGCGATTACCAGGCTTTTGTTTCTTCATTCTTTCAACTCTCTTTGTTCCTTTTTGCAAATTAGTGTCCTTGCTTTGTTCCTCAATCAATATACCTAGAAATCAAGGGTTTTACATCATTTATTGGCACAAAATAAGCATTTGAGGACACTAAATCTATATAAATGAAGCCCTAAATAAGTCCAAATCTAGGACTCATCAACACCCCAACTTAAAACTTTTGCTTGTCCTCAAGTAAAACTGAAGTTCAGCAGTTCAAAAAGGATGTCTCAAATAGTGATACACAGACTAAATCATGAATGCGCACGGCAAGACTCAACTTACTCATGCAAGGATTAATTGTGCACTCAAAGATTCAAGTTGTAACTCACCATCATCCAAGATTCTCAAGTTCACAATACTTGCTTCAAATGCAAGTTCAAGCATAACAAAGGTACTTAAATGCCCTCACAATAAGAATGATTCCATATTGACACACAATTGTTCAACAAATTATAGTGCCGGAATCACATACGACTCTCAAACTAACAAATATGAACACATACATGACTGCATGCATAGGTTTGCCCCTATTTTCCAGTCAACATTCACTTCAGCTCACTCAAGATCAAAATGGTCTTTTCAAGGCTTGTAACGGGGTTGAGTGCAAATGTATGGTCATTTAGGCTCAGTGGTTGATATCCTCATGAAATGTGGTGTGAACATCAGTTTCTTTCCTTTTCTTCAACATTTTCACTTGTGCTCAAAATCTCACCCTGTCATTCACTTCCAATGGAATACCGGACAGGCCACTTCTTTTGCCACTTTCACAACTTTTCATTCTTTTTCTTTTTCATTCCATTTACTTTTTGTGTATAGAGGGGTTCCATCTTTTTCAAAACCATGGATCAAAGGGGACTTCTTCACACTTCTTGATTTATCTTCTCTTTTAACCATACCCCTAACTTAGGCTTTTGGCCTAAGTTGGCTATTCTAACAAACCACACTTCATGAGGATTATGGGTGAATGGATAAAGAGGGGTTGGAAATTTCATCAAGTTTCTTCCAAGAAAAGAATAAGGCTCCAAAAGGGTTTCAAGCAAAGTTCATACACTCACAAGGTAGGACACAAAAAGGATATATGGTCATATTGTTTCACTCTTCAAAATTGTTGCCTAAGATCATTTCAAGAGCTTGCATCACTTAGTCAACTAGACAAACGGGGTAAATTTTGGTTGTCATCACACAAGGTTCACGGTATGCTTATCACACAAGACATTGGCGCCAATATCAAACAAGACTCGACACTTTCTCTAGTGTGCAATGTTCATCACAAGAGACTCATTCGATAATCAAGTAGTCATAATGAGATACAAAAAGTTCACATATTGTCTATGAAACTTCATTTGGCCTTGTCGTAGCCGTGCATTCATTTTTGTTCGATTAAGAGCACTATTCAAGTCATCAGTATTGATCATAACCAATACTCAAATTTGCACAAGAACAACCAGAATCATACACAAGAGGTGGCAATTTTTTTTTAGAATGGTCAACAACCATTTGCATTTAAAACGAGGAGCCACAAGCTCAAACATCCACAAAACAGTGTCAAAACACAATATACAACCCAAAAACCCAGTATATAAATACCAAAATGCTAATCACAAGAGGTAGGTATGGAAATACCTCACCCCACCACAAATAAAATCAGTTGTCCTCAAATGCAACAAAGTAGTAACAACAAATCAATCGAAATGATAAAGAGGGAGGTAAAGGAAAATCATGTCTACACAGTTGCTCCATCAGTCGGGGTATCAGTTCCCGGTGCAACATGAACACTACTTTATCCACTAGGATCAGCCATGGGTGTGTCTGCCAATGAGATCTGCAAAGCTGAATCTATCATCGCTTCCTCAACCTCTGTCAAGCCCCCATATGTATCCTCCCCATCGACACCAAGCTGCTCCTCATTAGTCTCAGCCTCAGATTCAACAACAGTTATCTCCTCAAGTCGAACCTCATCTCCGGTGGTAGCCGGAGGTACCACTATATCAGCGCATATCGGGGATCTCCACAATCCCATTAATCATAGACATGTCCATGGACTTCAGCTGGTCCATGACCTGTCTCAGCTTTGCAATTTCAGCCTTTAGGGTCGTCACCTCTTCAATAGCCCCATGGCCTTGCTCACACACTGTTATCCTTTTCGCAAAGGCATAAATAGACACACTAAGAGGTGTCACAACAGTAGTAAGGCCCTCTCAATCATCCCGGGAATAGTGGCCTCATGCATGGAGGCGCGCTTATCAGTAGAGTTGGCTAGATGCCCCATACGTAGTATCGCAGCCTGGGTGAGTGGAGGTCAAGAACCAACAACAGACCTAGGTGGCAGAGAGGTTGTAGAGGAACTAGGAATCACAAAATGGACAACACTAGATATTCCAAAAGGCCAGGGGCCGGAGTAGGTAATACTGCCTTTGTAGGTAATGTATTAGTATCAGCGATCGGGAGGAATCCACTGGGGCTGCCTTCTTCTTCTCCACCTCAATGCACCGGATATCGGTAGAAGATGTGGGAATCACTTCCACATCCTTCTTCTCATCTCGAGGCACCCAAGCCCGTCTGCACAACTCAGTGATCAACACTGGGAAATTAAGAGAGGATTGGCGCTGCTTGGCTCTCATGGCCATCTCCTGTGCAATGATCAAATCCAAGTTTAGTCTTGTCCCATCAATAATGCAACTAAGGCAGGCGGCTTTCGCGTGGGAAGGATAGACTCATTCTGGGATGGCATGATAGAGTTTCTGATGAACCAAAACCAGTACCTCGCTCCTACATCGAGGTCCTTTTTTTCTATGGGTGCTCCTACCTCAATCCACCTAGTAGTACCGTCAGATAGCAGAGGGGCCAACCACTTTTTCATAATCTCCAATGTTGTCCTAATTATGTAGTGACAGTCATCCTCAATTTCTTTTGAACACTCCAGAACTGCATTGGTAGCATCACTCTCACACTTCACTTTCTTTCCCCTGACAACCACGTAATCAACCGGCTTGAATTTAGCGACCTGCTTCTTCCCTTATGGCACTAGGGCTCCGTAGGCGGTGTAGAATTCTCGAACCCAATTTGGAACATAAGGGCCATGGGGTCTAGTGAATAACTAAAACTTGTGGGACCTCAAGTAGCTCTAATCTCCGGGTATCTATCTATTACTCCATCAGTAGACAACATCCTCTCCTCGATAATGGTCCTCAATCCCCCAGTCTTCGGTTTGTTCATAGACTGGGAAGGAGGAACCTGTGCAGGTGGTGTTGGGACCACAACCTGATCTAGAACAGGTGGAGGAGTAGTGGCCTGGGGAGTCCTAATCCTAGAAGGATCATTCAACCTCTTGGAACACAACTCAACTCTCTGGGCTGACAATAACTCATCATCCTCAGGCTCAGAAGTTGCAGTAGGAGGGTCTTGGTGCTCATTCTCACTCTCAGAAGTGGTGAGGTGAGTGGCATATATCCCCTCACTATCAGAGCTGGCCTCCGATGATGCAGGCGCAAGTGCCTTGCCAATCCCTTTGCCTTTCCTATTAGTGGTAGGCAATTTTGTCGCTCTTGCCCGAGATATATCTGCATCCTCATTGATAATAATTCCCTTTGCCCTCTTGCAGGGCGGCATGTCTTGACCTGCTACTTTTGGTCTAGCCGTATCTATAACATAAATTGGAAACATTTAGAAACGGTTGAAAAAAACTGTAGAAAATATATTGTAGACAGACTCGCCGAATCGATCGGCGAGTCGCCAAATCGATCGGCGAGTCGCCAAATCGATCGGCAAGTCGGCAAATCACTTTGCCGAGCTAAATCGGTCTCGCCAAAAGGATTGGCTAAATTTTTTCTAGAAAAATCGCTTGTCAGCGATGGAAGGGGATTTATGACGAATCACCGACATCATTTGGCGAGGACAAACTAGTGCTCTGAAAGTTATAGTGTATTTTAGGGGGTGGGGACGTAAAAGGGGCGATTAAAGAAGACATTCGACGAGTCGTCCAGTGCAGTCGGCGAAGTCAAGCTTCTCGTCAAAAATTACAGCACCCAAAATCAACAATGGCATGAAAATAAAGGCGATCAAGGGGGATTCGGCGAACCACGGAGTGTTTCAGCGAGCTCGACCCAACTCGCCAAATTGCCCAGCGTGCCTACTTTGAACCCTGACTTGCAAATTCAACCCCTCAGTGCGCGAAAAGAAAATCAAACCATACACTAATTCAATTAATCTTAGACCCATAAGACCCAAGACACTGGGGTACTCAGACTTCTCCTGGTTTGGCAAAAATTAGTCATTTGACGACTTTATCCCTTAAGAATGATGTCAAATGCTCCATCATTGGGCAAAGCATGTTATTTAGCAAAATTTTGGGTTACTCAGACTTCACCCGACTAGAATCCACAACAATTAAGCACAAACCAACAATTTATGATCTATTTTAAAGCATGCAATTCGGGAAATCAACATTTAGGCAATTTAGGCATGGAATAAAAACTAAAATAGGCACACAAGCACACAAATACGATTTCAGAGAGGCCCAACACACATAAATAAAAATTAATCAATTGCAAATGAATTTAACCACTAATTACGAGTTTTGGGGTTCAGAAAACCAACCTTTAGTGCTGAATATAAGAATCTGTAAAGCTAGGCAGCAAAATATCTAACTCTAAATACCGAATCGATGACTAGGAAGTGGTGAAAAGGCAAAAATATGGGAAATATAGAGTGTGTGTGTGATTTTATAAAGTTAAAAAGTGAGGAAATGTGAAGCAGTTTGAATTTTTAAACCTTTGGCCTTTTAAAAACCGTCTAGTTCTCGCCCTTTCAGCGACATTAATTCTCTTCGATGAACCACTCGGTGACATGCCGAGTAGTCATATTCCTCGCCGAGTTTTACAGGACCTCCAGTTAATGTGGGGGTCCAAACGACAGTCCAAGTCGAGCTCACCGACTTTTTCGGCCAGTCGCTGATTGGACATTTTGCTTGCCAACCTAAACTTTTAAAACAGATTCCATACTTAAACCTGCACAATCAACACACGATTATTTCAAAAACAAAAAGAAGACAAATAAAAGCATGGGTTGCCTCCCAAGCAGCGCCTCCGTTAACGTTGTGGCACGACGTAAGTCCCCACTTAAGTTTCATTCTTGAGGTTTACCATAATATCACAAGGCAACCCCCTTTTTTTGTCTAGGGAAGAGACGAGACAACATATGACCCATTTGGGTCTTTAATAGCTGAATTAACATGGAATTCGTGGCAGTCATCTGATTTAGCCTCGAGGCATTCTCTCTTATCTCATTCAACACTCTGTCGTGTTTTACGACTTTGTGATGAATGAGTAAAAGCATCTCTTCTATCTGTCCACCCTCATACTCCTTGGGCTTTCTACGCTTGTGAGGGGGAATGTACCTATCTTTATTTTTGTACATTACTTCCAATTCCATGATCTTTTTGCCCAAGTCATCCAGCTGGGTTAACAGTTTGGCCATATTTTGATCCTTCTTTCTCATTGTTGGTTTTAGTCATGTGATCAAGGAGTTGGGCTACTATTACATAGGGTAGTCGTATTAGACCACCCAGAGAAAGTTGGTCAGCCACACCTCTATTTTAAGGACCAAGACCTCTATAGAAACATTCCAGTAGCATCTTGTCTGGGATTTCATGATGTGGGAACTGAAGCAATAATGTCTTATACCTCAGCCACAACTCCTGGAGCATCTCATCTTCCGAGTGTTGGAAGTTTAGGAGATTATCCTTGAGAATCATCATATCCAATGGAGAGTGATTCACTTGGTTTTCGTTGTTTCCGGGGACACTTATTTGTTCTGTTCACAAAGAAACACACAAACTAAAACCGAACGTAATTAGATTCAACTATGACTAAAATGAACAAAATTCAACTTCACCAAAAGAATGTGAATCAACACCAATCCCCGACAGCGACACCATTTTGATTAAATAACGTTATCAATGACACTTCATCCAATTCTAAGCATCAATGGTCGTTAATCAGTATATAGCCCTACTAAATGAGTTGGGGTCGAATCCCACAGGGAGTTGTACGTGTTTGAGAGTCAAATGGAAAGTATGAAAGTGTTCAAATTAGTCATAAAATAAAAGTTATCGAATAAAAACATCATTCAAATTAGGGGTTGACATGATTGTCAAATGGGGGTTTTTGGTTTGGAATTAACAACTACAAACAGTAGCAATCAATACGAAGTAACAATAATGAGACGGGTTCTTGGGATGTGATTAGATTATAGGCTAATATAGACAAATGGGTAATTGCAACTATTAGTAGCCAAACCCCACCATTTTTAGTGTTTTTTGAAAAAATCAAAGTTTAGTTCAAGTGTATTATTATGGATTTTTTTTGAATTTTTTTTTGTTTCTCAATTATTTTATTAGTATTGACTGGTTGTTGCACATTCAAGGTGTATTAAATTATTTTTACTTGAATATCTTTGCAAGCTACATTTGTAGGTACCAATAGTATACATCCATAAAGCAAGTAACTTTGTAGTACAATCAAAAGTAACTAAATAACAGTCAATATGATAGAGTAAAGAAGTTTTTTTAAAATCCATTTTCCACTTCTACAAATATCTAAAACACCAAGTCAACGCTTAAATGATGGGTTAGAGTTTCATGTTAGATACTAAGCATAGAAGTATACCCTCATTATAATCCATTAAGTACTATTATAATAGGTAATACCTTTTTCTAGAAGAGTATTTTTGTGAATTTGCAGCTCAGTATTCTATAATAATTTACGACTCTTTTGTTACCTTATTTCTTTTAGCCATTTGTAATTTTGTTACCATACATAAATACGATTCTCAATCAATTAGAAAAATAATATTATCATATATGAGATAGGTAATAATACGTGGTTTTTATGTATTGTTTTAAATTAATATCTACAAATGAATCAGATTAGTTATCTTATTGATGTCAAGACTTAAAATCAAATTTCTTAGTTACATATTCATGAAACACAGTTAGCTCAGAACCTTTATCATGTTATATCTTGCCTCAATAGTATTTGATCTATTTAGGGATTATTTGTTTTTGACAAGTCATTATAAAAATTAGATTCAATATCAGTATCATCTTATAGGATATATTCTATATAATCAAATTATTTAGCCTAAAATAAAATTATTTATAATTGTTTTATGTGAATTTGACTAATTATGTTGAACACATCGATTACAATATAAGTTGATCAATATATGCAATTGAATAAAGTAAAGTGTAGTAATATCATATAAAACTTCATAATTGAATTTGAATGAGAAATAAGCACATCCTAATGATTATAAATGTTTGTGTATATCCTTTTCATGTTCTTCATTGACTTAAAAAATGCATGGATATATGCAGTTACAACAGTTGATAGCGTTCGACTGGCAATATCAATTCTATCAAAAGGAAAGGAAAAAGTTGATGTGATGATAATATATGTTCATTCACCGGATTCACTTTGTTTTAATCTCTTGAAACAAGCTGATGCCTTGGATATTGTCACTCTTTATCAGTATTTATTATATCTTTCATGTTACTGTTATAGTGGATAAGATAAGTCATTTTTGTTAATACACTACAAATAAATAATTAGCAGTGAATTTCATCATTAATTTGTTGTTAAATAGTCTGTAGCTTAGTGAATTTAATATCAGACATCATTAAATCAGATTAGCGATGAATTTTTATTGTTAAACAGCAAGAATTATTTGTCAGTGAATCATAGTTTAAGTAAACTAAATAGTTATTTTGTTACATTACAGTTACATTAAATAAATTCAGCTAATATACATGAAATTAAGTAATCACATATTTTTTTAGATGGATATGACATGGATATCTTTTATGATTTTATTGTTATAGTGGTTAAAGTTAGTTATTTTAATAAATATACTACAAAACATCAGCTATGAAATTATTCGTTATATTATCCAAGCATACCTAAAATAATTTTTGATAGACTGGCGTTAAATGCAATAAGTGAAGATTTTTGTGTTTTAGAAACATAAGTAATGCAATCCTAATCGTACGTTTTTTGTATAGTGATATGATATAGAGTTGTTTTTTCACAATATTACTGTTACAATATATAAAATTCACTCAATATGCACAGAATTAACTATTCCCATGATGTATAGTATAATTTAATTCTAATTGTGAACTGCTCAATATAATTGTGCAGTTGTATGTGATGAACAACTTGAACTCTTTGCAAAGACGGCTTTTGACAATGGAACATACATATATCTAAAAAAGTCACTTGATGAAAATATTCGTAAATACTTGTGGCAATTTGTATTAAGAAAGAAAATACAAAGAGAAAAAGTGAGAGAAGGACTAGATCCAAAAGGAGATCACGTGAAATATGTTGATAATATTGGTAATGAAAGTATTGTGGGAAATAAAGAACAAGTTGGAGAGAAGATTATGACTTTTAATAATGATGAACAAAGTAATAATATTTATGAGACTGAAAGAAAAACATACAACTTGAGGAGCAACAGATGTAGAAAAGGCAAAAAAGTGATTGACAAAGGAGAAAGCAGAGTACTGCTATTTCTAAGACTCTGAAGCGAAAAGACTGCATAGAATAGACCGTGGATCTTCGTGAAAAATTCAAGGAAGCTACACAACGACTTGGTGAAGGACGTAAGTTTACCTTATTAATTAATTTTCTCTAGTATTTGTTTCTATATATGTAGTGAAAGGAATAGTCAGATTCAAACTTATAGCTAACGTACATTAAAATTGTTTGGAGTAAATGTATAGTGATTATCTAATTTACATGTGTCACGCCCAGAGCCTACACACTTTGGGGGGGGGGGGGACTGACACTCAAGAACCATTGTTTTCCCCAAGTGAAACCTTGGCCTGACTTAGTTACTCAACGGAAGACTTTTAAGCATTAAGAAGAGATTCCAAATGCAAGATAACTCAACAGTCTCAAAACTAAGCTCATAATGTTTCATATATAAAAATTTAACTTAGCCAAAGTGGCAACTCAAATATGAACATAAGCCAATAACAAGATAATGATGAATGAACTAACATATGACTGTCTATAAAGCCTCTAAACAACTGAGATGGATGTCGGGACAAGACCCACAACATCCTAATGAACTAACTAATACTGAAAGTAATAAAAAGGGATCCTCCAGAAAGCGAGGAGGCTCCCACAAAATCTGAATGCTCACTTGGATCAACGAAGCACTGGATGCTGATCCTGGTTACCTGTATCTGCATCATTAAAAGATTTAGGTCAAATGGCATTAGAATATTGAATGTACAAATATACGAAGGGAATTGTAAAACAAGAAATAATCTTGAAAAGAACTAAAGAACTTACCTGGCTCAACTCAACTCAAACTTAACTGAACTCATTTCAATATAAAGCAGTATAAAACAAGTGCAATATAAAGAAAAGCTTTTTAAACATGGATGTCAACTCTGTGTATTTGGAAATACAATAATACTCTGTGTGGACGCAAAGATACAAATATAACTCTGAAATATAATTAAATGTCTATATAAGAATACAAATACTTCTGTGGGAGTTTCTCTAACCAACAACCATCACCTAACAGTTATTGTGATGATACAACATTTTGTCTCACGCTGCCAAGGCCGGCATATACCTTGCCGAGGGTATAGAACTTGACTACTAAGTGGATCTACTAGTCTATGCTAAAGAGCACTAAGGAATCATCTAAAAAGTATGACCATTTTCTACCCATGGTGGCTACATGGTTTATGGGGTCTGAGAGTTGTCTGAACTCTCCCCCATATCGGTGCTCAATACTACTCCCAAAATATGATACTGGCTCTTATGATTAAATAAGTTCTTCTTTAAGTGGTTTCAGATAATTACTCAAAACTTAGCTCAAAGGCTTCTCTTGGAAATCAAAGTTTTCTCTCTTGCTTAATTGTGAAAGCATCTACTCTTTAACTGAAATCTAGCTCAAAAACTCTTTTGGAAATTAAGGTTTCCTTTCTTCTTTAAATGTGAAAACATTTTACTCTTTGGGAATACATAGTCCCGATATACTTTTTTGACGAAATGAACTTCAAACTTTACTCTTTATTCAAGTCAAAACTCAAGTCTTAAAACTAGGTTAAATCTTTTGTAAAAGACTTTTGGAAGACTATATGAACTGCTCTTGACTTGACTCTTAACTGATCCTTGAATTGAATTATGGATTCAAGGATTGTGATAGGAAATATCTCATAATGTTTAGGAGTGTTTTTAGATAGTTAAACATGAGAAAAGATCAAGAAATCATTGTATGGAAGCATGTCCGCAACGCAGAGATGCATTTAATTATTAGGTCGTCAAATAATTTTTGAGGAATAATGGTCCGTGGCCACTCCGCAACGCGGAGAAAATTTGTCATTCCTAAGGAACAGGTCTGCGTCGCGGACCTGGTACCTAGATTTGCCCAACCTGTTCCTTTTTCGGTTTCTAACCCCAAATCACCTTAATTCAATTTTTTTTCTCAATTCCTCTTTCGATTCATATACCCAGCACATGTACACAAGAATCTAACTCAAAACAACTATAACAATCAACCTTAAACTCTCAAGAACTCCTCAATCTCATACCAAATTCAGACGAAAGCAAGTCAAGAATACAACTCAAGAACATCAAAGTCTCAATCTTTTAGGATGCAAATCATACTGAAGTAACATGTTTGGCGCGTGGGTGAACAAACCCAACTATATGTGATATTAGATACCTCGTAGGGATCACCCCTTGACGAAATCCACAAGCGATCCTTAAAGAACTTGACGATTCTTGCTCCCTCTTCTCTTTTTCTTCTTTTTTTCTCTTCTCTAAAACCCTAATTCAATATCGTAAGAGCGTAAACTGAATCCTATCAGTTTAGACCCCAATTAATTACCAAAAAGTGAAATTAAGTCATGGGGTATGGAAAAGACCATAATACCCTTCTAAAATCCGGATTAGACTTTCCTTATTTGAATAGTCCAACTTCGAATGCGCATATCTCACTCATACGAACTTGGAATCGTGCACACTCGGCTGCGTTGGAAAGATTATTCCATTATATTTCCTACGATATCTGGAAAAACACCTAAATCTTCCTGAGCTAAGAGGTATGCTCGTTTGAAGTTGACCAAAAACCCAACTTAACATACTTAACAAATTTTCCAGATTTTTATATTCTTTTCATAAATGACTATTTCCAATTTTTAACTTCTTTATAGTTCTTTCTAGTTATGGGGTGTTACAATATCTCCCCCTTGGGAACATTTGTCCTCGAATGAACTTACTCTTAGTCGTCTAAGGGCGTAACATCAAGCACACAGTTCAAATACCCAACAAGCACATTGCAATTACAACATGCCAACTTATAAATAAAATGCCAAGAAAAAGGATTAGTACTTTAATTTGGAACTTCTCCAGATTCGAAGAGATGTGGGTATCTCTTCTTCATATCCTCCTCAGCTTCCTAAGTGGCTTCCTCAACAAACTGATTCCTCCAAAGAACTTTTGACTGATGCTACCTCCTTTGTTCTCAACTTGCGACCTTGATGATCTAGAATCTGAACGGGAATCTCCTTATAAGATAAGAAATCCTTGATACCAATATCTCCAGTTAGTATGATAAGTGAAGGATCTCCCATGCATTTCTTCAACATGGAAATATGAAATACCGAATGAACCGCTGCAAATTCCTTCTTACCAAACCTCATAACACCCTTCATGGGTGAAACTTTCAAGTATACCCAATCATCTACTTCAAACTCTAACTCCCTTCTCCTAACATCAGTGTAGGATTTTTGGCGACTCTGCGCCGTTTTCAACCTCTCTTGAATCACTTTAACTTTCTCTATAACTTGATGAACTAAATTTGGTCCTATCAACCCTGCTTCACCGACTTCAAACCATCCAATAGGAGATCTGTATCTTCTCCCATAAAGAGCTTCATAAGGAGCCATTTGGATGCTAGAGTGGTAACTATTGTTGTAAGTAAATTCAATAAGAGGTAGGTGATCATCCCAATTATCTTTGAAATCAATCACACAAGAACTTAACATATACTCTAAGGTCTGAATAGTGCGCTCTGCTTGCCCATCTGTCTGAGGATGAAAGGCAGTACTTAAGTTCACCTTCAAACCTAAGCCATTTTGGAATGACTTCCAAAACTGTGCAGTAAATTGCGAACCTTTGTCTGAAATAATGGAGACTGAAACCCATGAAGTCTTACCACCTCTTGAATATACAAATTAGTATAATCTTCTGCTAAATGGGTAGTCTTTACCAGCAAAAAAGTGGGCTGACTTTGTCATTCTATCGACAATCACCCAAATAGAATCATGCTACCTGCGAGACCTTGGCAAACCTATGATGAAGTGTTTGTTTATCATCTCCCATTTCCATTCCGTAAGTTCTATGTTTTGAGCCAAACCATCGGACCTTTGATGCTCTACTTTAACTTATTGTCAATTTGGACACTTAGCAACAAACTCTACAATGCCCTTCTTCATACCACTCCACCAATAAACCTCTCTCAAGTCGCGATACATCTTTGTGGAACCCGGATGAATGGAATATCTAGAGCTATGAGGTTCCTCCATGATCCTCTCTTGGAGTTCATCCACCCTTGGTACACACAACCTACCTTGATACCTCAATACACCATCTCCCCTTTGTTCACAAGCCAATTCTTTTTTCTTATGAACATTTGCCTTTAATTCAAGAAAAATAGGATCTTGGTCTTGTTTCTCTTTCACTTCTGACACTAAGAATGATTTAGCCACATTCATCATCACTACTACTCCTTCTATGGAATCCATTAGTCGGACTACCAACCATGAAAGTCTATGCACATCTCTAACTAGCTCTTTCTTATCTTTCTCGAAATGGGCGGTACTACCCATAGAGAACTTGTTCAAGGCATCAACCACAATATTAGCCTCACATAGGTGGTACAGAATACTCATGTCATAATTCTTGAGTAATTCTAACCAGCTCCTTTGTCTGAGGTTAAGCTCTTTCTGAGTAAACACATACTAAAGACTGTTGTGATCGGTGAACACATCTACATGAACACCATAAAGATAATGGCGCCATATTTTCAAAGCAAAAAGTACGGAAACTAACTCTATATCATGGGTTGGGTAATTCCTCTCATGAATCTTCAAGTGTCTGGAGGAATAAACTATAACATTGCCATTCTTCATTAACACACAACACAAACCAACTCTAGACATATCACAATAAACAACAAAGCCTTGTGTACCTTCTGGTAAGGTCAATACTGAGGCAGTAGTCAACCTCTTTTTCAATTCTGGAAAGCTTTCCTCACAAGCTTCAGACCAATGAAACCTAACTGTCTTTTGAGTTAACTTGGTCAAAGGGTATGAAATAGATGAGAGCCCCTGTATGAACCTTCTATAATAGAAAGCCAATCCCAAGAAACTCCTAATATCAGTTGGAGATGTGGGTCTAGGCCAATTCTGCAATGTTTATATTTTATGAGTATCAACTTTAATTCCCTCTCCAGCCACAATGTGGCCTAACTTAGCCAAAGTGGCAACTCAAATCTGAACATAAGCCAATAACAAGATAATGACAAATGAACTAACATTTGACTGTCTATGAAGCCTCTAAATAACTGAGATGGAAGTCGGGACAAGACCCACGACATCATAATGAAGTAACTAATACTGAAAGCAATAAAAATATATACTCCGAAAAGTAAGGAGGCTCACCACAAACTCTAAATGCTCAACTGGATTGACGAAGCTCTGGATGCTGATCGTGGTTACATGTATCTGCTTCATTAAAATATACAGGCCAAATGGAATCAGTACATTAAATTTACTAGTATACGAGGGCAATTCTAAAACAAGACATAAGCTTGAAAGGAACTGAAGAACTTACCTGGCTCAACTCAACTCAAACTTAACTGAACTCATTTCAATATAAAGCGGTATAAAACAAGTGCAATATAAAGAAAAGATTTTCAAACATGGATGTCAACTCTGTGTATTTGGAAATATAATAATACTCTGTGTGTATGCAAAGATACAAATATAACTCTGAAATGTATGCAAAAATACAATGAAACTGTTTATATAAGAATACAAATACTTCTGTGGGAGTTTCTCTAACTGACAACCATCACGTAAGAACTATTTTGATGATACAAGGTTTTGCCTCACACTACTAGGGCCTCCCTATACCTTGCTGAGGGTATATAACCTGACTACTAAGTGGATCCACTAGTCTATGCTAAAAAACATTAAGGAATAATCTAACATGTATGACCCTTTTCTACCCATGGTGGCTATATGGTTTATGGGGGCTGGGAGTTGTCTAAACTCTCCCCCATATTAGTGCTCAATACTACTCCCAAAATTTGATACTAGCTCTTGTGTTTAAAAACATACTTCTTTCTGTGGTTTGAGATAATTACTCAAAACTTAGCTCAAAGACTTCTCTTGGAAATCCAAGTTTCCTCTCTTGCATAATCGTGAAAGCATTTACTCTTTAACTAAAAACTAGCACAAAAGCTCTTTTGGAAATCAAGGTTTCCTTTCTTCTTTAAATGTGAAAACATTTTACTCTTTGGAAATACATAGTCCCGATATACTCTTTTGAAGAAATGAACTTCAAACTTTACTCTTTACTCAAGTCAAAACTCAGGTCTTAAAACAAGGTTAAAACATTTGTAAAAGACTTTTGGAAGAGTATATGAACTTCTCTTGACTTGACTCTTAACTCCTTGAATTGAATTATGGATTCAAGGATTGTGATTTGTGATAGGAAAGATCTTATGATGTTTAGGAGTGATTTTAGATAGTTAAACATGAGAAAAGATCAAGAAATCACTATATGGAAGCATGTCCGCGATGCGGAGATGCATTTTATTATTTGGTCGCAAAATAATTTTTGAGGCAGAACGGTCCGTGGCCACTCCGCAATGCAGAGAAAATTTGTCAATCCTGAGGAACAGGTCCGCGACGCGGACCTAGTTCCCATATTTTCCAGACTTGTTCGTTCTTCGTTTTCTAACCCCAAATCACCTAAATTCGATTCTTTTTCTCAATTCCTCTTTAGATTCAGATACCCAACACATGTACACAAGAATCTAATGTAAAACAACTCTAGCAATCAACCTTAAACTCTCAAGAACTCCTCAATCTCATCCCAAATAAAATAACGAAAGCAATTCATGAATACAACTCAAGAACATCAAAGTCTCAATCTTTTAGGATGAAAATCATACTGAAATAACATGTTTGGCGCGGGGGTGAACGAACCAAACACTATGAGAACTCACATACCACATAGGGATCACCCTTGATGAAATCCACAAGCAATTCTCGAAGAACTTGACGATTCTTGCTCCCTTTCCTCTTTTCTCTTTTCTAAAACCCTAACTCAGTATCGTAAAAGTGTAAACTGAATCCTATCAGTTTAGACCCCACTAAATTACCAAAAAATGAAATTAAGTCATGGGGTATGGAAAGGACCATACTGCCCTCCTAAAATCCGGATTAGAATTTCCTTATTTGAACAGCGCAACTTCAAATGGGCATATTTCACTCATACAAACTCGAAATCGCACAAACTGAACTGCCTTTCCTACGATATTTGGAAAAACACCTAAATCTTCCTGAGCTAGGAGTTATGGTCGTTTGAAGTTGACCAAAAACCCAACTTAACATACTTAACAAATTTTCCACATTTTTATATTCTTTCAAAAATGACTATTTCTAATTTTTAACTTCTTTATAGTTCTTTCTAGTTACGGGGTGTTACAACATGTACCTTAGATTGATCTAGGAATATTGCTGTAGTGATAAAATTAAAGTTATATTCTAATGGATCATGTAGGCTTCTTACCAAAAGAGATTCTCGAGATAATGAATGTGCCAGGTATTACCAGGATGCAAGTCACTAGTTATCTTTAGGTACATCCTTAAAAATATGAAAGGATCTTCACAAGAATAGTTGAAAAAATGTATTATTTATTTTTTTTCGATCGGTATCTTAATTATAAATTGATTATATTTAACAATATATATTATACATTCATAAGCTATTTGCAATTTAATCAGTTGGATGGACAACTATTAAGGTTGAAGAAACTAAAATGTTAAAAAATATGTATTATATATATGTGTGTGTGTGTGTGTCTGTGTGTCTTTGGTAAGGAGGGAGTTGTTTGGCAAAATTAGTTTGGCAAAAATACATTTTTTGTCAAATCGTTTTATTGTTCTATTGGTTACTAGAAAATATTTTTCTTGGGATTATTTTTCATCAACACTTGTGAGATCCATTTACTAAAATTATCTTAATATTAATTTTATATCAAATAATCATTTAGCTACCTCCCTAGGTAGTGTTAAGGTCTGGTTACACTCTACTCTCCCTAGACCCCGCTTGATGAAACTTCACTGGTTATGTTGTTGCATCAAAAAGAATTTATTGGGATAAAATTAAACTGTGCATCACTTATGCCTGTAAATGTTGGAAATTATTATAATCTTTCGTTTATAAAAGTTTTATCAAACCACTCACTAATTAATGAGGATTAGCAATAACTTTCACTGGATGTTTGGAACATAGTTTTTCGATTTTAATTTCTATTATTTTTCGTGGCAACTATTAATTGAAATAATATTATCATTAATATTTAACTCAATTTTTTTTTTCATTTAGTGTGAACCAACACACAATTCTTCTATTAAAATGACTTATGTCAAGCATTTCAAATAAACCTTAAAATGAGTTACGATGATAAATATATTCGTAGTCCAATTTTTTCTTTGATTTTTTTCCTTTCAGAGATGTCGTATCAACTAAAGGAGACCTTTGGAAGAGCAAAAATATATTCGACAAGGATCTTCAAATGGTTCCCAACAAAGAATTGAAAGAAGTAGCCATAGAATATTTCGGACAATACCCGATCTTCAAACAAATGTACCAAATCAAACTCATGGAGACCCAGAGTTTTCACTATTTAATTCCAACCATATTTATGATAGTTCAACTAAGCAACAACTCTATCACCCACAACTTCAAGTTCAAAAACACTACCTCAGCGCATTTTTGTCGGGCCAAAATATTGATGGGGGTAGGATACAACAACAAAATGCCCCGTTATTTGATTTGAAGGCCCAAGTATTGAGAGAACTAATAGTAATTTTTACATGGCGTTTAATAGTGGGGCTCATCAAGATTACAACTTGAATCGTAAAACTCAGAACGAATACATCTTGGATATCAATCAAGCCTATGTATCAACAAATTCAACTAGTACAATGATGACTGATATGAATGGTGGAAATGCGATAATCAATATCAGCGAATAAAAAATTCCAGCAATACATCGGTGAACAAAACATGCATGTACCAAGCAATATTGTTGCAACATCAAATACGGGTGCTAATGAAGGAGGTGATTTAAATGAGTGTGAAAATTGTGATGCGTATAGGAATTTCCATAATATGGATGATCTCTATCTGAGTATTGGAGATTCAAGTTCGATCCTACCTAATGGACATGGAAGTGAGTATGATCAAGTTTACTCTATTGATCAGGTTTGCGCTTCTATCGAACTTTGCTTACTACTCTTTAATTATTCGAAATAGAATGTAAGTTTCTACATATGCAGGTGGCAGGGACACCAAGTGTCCAGCTTCAAGGAATAGGAATATTTCAAAACTGAAACATAAACATGATAAGCTGATGCTATAAGTGACAACTCGAACTCATAGGGACTTCCTACCGTGAACGTTTTTTTCTCAAGTGGATGCAATCTTCAATTTTAATTATCATTTTCCGGGAACTAGCTTTTTATATGACTTGGATTGGTTGAACTTATGGAAAATGAAAGGAATGTTTTATCCAAAAGAAGAGAATGTATTTGAATACTCATTCGAATTTGAGATTATCTGTTTGCCTTTCAACTTCAAGCTCTTGAAGAGTCTTCCTTCACTATATCAAAAATGATCATTAGCAATAATTAATTAACGACAATAGCATAATTGTCGCTAAATATATATTTATAGCAACAATTATAATTATTGTATATGTCTCTAAAGCCTTTAGCAACATTGGTTTTAATGACACTTAACTAAAGCCGGTAAAGAGTTTAGCACTCTTTATTAATGTCCATATTTATTGCCGCTAAAAGTTATTTTTGTTATAGGTCTTGAGCCAATATTGTCTAACTTAGCTTTCTGCTTATCTTTCTCTCTCTTCCACGTATTCATTTCTATCACATTTTATTCTTTTATGTCATCTCTTATATTGGTTTCTATGATGAGACCACAATTTATATTTTACTTTAAATATCGTAATTTTTTTTATCTTTGCCCCCTTAATGGAGCTTGATAATAATATTCAGACGAGAAATTTCATTTGTGTAGTAATTATTAAAAATTGAGAACCTGAAAGTGGAATATGTGCAAGACCTTTAAAAGACCTTACACAAGCAATAACAAATGTCGAGAATGAATTCCGTTGTAAATTTTCTGGGATGGATGTGACTCTATATTTTCTATCCAATTTTCCCCCATATCATCAACGACATATTTTGTATTGTAAAAGGGCTATAGTTGTGTTATAGTATCACCCACAATAATTTCAGCCAATAAATGCTAATGTTATGGGTGGCATCATTTTTTATGATGTTTTGTGATGTCGTTATGATGTTAAATTGGCTTAACATGTATGTCTTCATCATCTTCATAATTGAATTTCTCATACACATGTGATTGATTATTGGGGAGGTCAGCTTTGATTCATTCAACATTTTTTTCCATTTGTTGGATTAAATATCCTTCGCTACTTCAGCTATCTAGTTGTGCAACTGTATTGATTTTTTTTTTTTTGCAAGATTGAAATTTGAGTGGCATTATTGTGGCCAAATGTCCTAGGATACACAATAACCATTTTTCTACTTCTGGCACATAAGATTTCGATGGGTTCCAACTCTTATACCTTTTGAAATCACCTTGGAAGGATAATAATGAGCGTCCTTTATGTCCATCTTGTTTATGGAATACAAACATCAAGGAATATATCCATAGAATGTGAAACCTTGGGAAGATTAGTAAGAGCATAGGAAATTGGTGCTCATTAAAAAACATCATATTCTTAAAACACTATGGAGGAAGGATATCAGATTTGTGATCATAGATAGGCCACCATTGATGTAAAAGATATTGATTAAACTCAGAGACTAATTGTTTCCCCCATAGGAGAAACCAAGAATGGTTGCCGGTGTTATTTGGAAAGTGAACGAATTCATCCATGCTTTTTCATAATCAAAATAATCATAGTTTGAGCATCAAAATATTGGGAAAGTCTTTTTGTACTTGGTTGGGTGAATGACTCATTTCTTGGGTGAGATTATTTTATTAATTCATATATTTGTGTTTTCTAGTTTTATGTTGTTAAATAAGAAAGATCGGGTATCTGTGACGATGAACTCATAAAATTCATGTGTATATGCAAAAGTATTTTTGATAAAATTTGAGGGAGGGCTAAGGGCTAAGTATTTTCTTAGCTAACTCATGGGGTTGGAAATACAAAAATTCAGATTAAATTTGTATCAAAGGGTATACACTATTTTTCTTGTAGTATGTTGGGTCATCAGATGATGATCCTCTACAAGAAGAATTTTGTTGACGTATAGGTGAAGGAATTGATTTGTTTGGTATGGAACATACCATGAAAGAATTTTGTAAAAAATAAAATACAAAATTACTGGGCTTTCTACCTCCAATGTGTTTTTGGTTTAGCTAACAATAGCCCTAGAATGAGAAGAAGAAGCTGAAAAATGGATTTGGATCAGCTCATCGATTCTTCCTTTATTCATAAGGTCTGAATTGGTTAACCTAGCTGAATTTCTACTTTTTCGTCAACAAGGTCAGCCCATTGTTTTGTACTTGTGATTGAAATCGGATTTTTACTCTCCAAGATATATTACTACAGAATTCCTTTCATGACATAATTTGTTGAAGTTTGCCAGCTACATCTATTGAGGGTTGCTTAGGAGTAACTTATATTTTCTTTTTGGCTACAACTTGCACTTCATGATTGACTTGCTGATATAGGGGGGTGATATATTTTTTTTGTGGAGTAACGGTTGAAAACTCCAAGAGTTCAATTTTTTTTCTTTCTACCCATAATTACCTCCCCTGCAATAATTCTCGAGTAAGAAAATTTGGAGTAGAGTTTCAGATCCCTTTGATAAATTTTATATCAAGATAAAAAAAATACATCAAAATCAAAAATAGATAAAATAGCTTTCCATCATTTTAGAGGCAAGGTATTGAACATCCATTTGAGAAATAGTCTTTGCAGCTTTACAATCAATTTTCTATGAAAAAATTAGATTAAGTAAATCAATTGGAAATTTAGAAATATATAAAACTATTGCTAAAATTTTCTTTTTTATAGTTGGATAATTTTTGTGGGCTTTATTAAATGCTTGGATGAAAATGCAATGATATAATCTTTATCATTTTTCCTTTTTTTTCAAATGTCTCCAAAACCAATATGTGATGCATTTCTTTCAACTCTTTTGAAAGCAGAAGGATCAAAAACTGTAACGATCGAGTTCTGTCGTTATAGAAAAGCCAATGGGAAAAACTTTTGGGTCAGAAAACTTTTTCGTAGTAACTTGGAATTTCCCAAGCTAGTCCAGAGTTGGAAAATATCAGAGACATTAATGTCTAGGGAAATTTTTAACAATTGGGTGATTTAGTTGTGAGTTTGATGAGTAGATAGATAAGTCGTTAAGAAACATGTACAACTTTATGAAATTGAATTCGGGTGACTAAAACTCCCGAAATCGATCTTCGCATGAACGGGTAGTTTTTGAGTGTCGTTGGTGGAAGGTGTGTTGTAAAATGATGGTTTGAAATTCTAAATTTTGCTCACTATTTCAGTGCAAGCCGTTAAAACGAGATTCAGCTGCCAGGGAGGGGCCGCTATAGCGGGGTGGGTGCCACCTTGGCGGGGCAGACGGGATTTAAAGTCGGAAATAAACCCCAAAAACATTTTATTCTGCAATATTTGAACTTGAAAGCTAAGGAACGAACCCAGGGCTTTTCTTGACAGTTTTTCCACCATTCTTGAGCCTAAAGGTAAGATTTTCACTCCCCCAATCCATTTTTCGATCCGTAGAACGTAATCTAATGAGAAATTATTGATGGGCAGAGTTTTGATCTGAGAAATATGGTGGTAAAACCAATAATTTTGTTATTAGGATCATGTGTATGATCTAGGGTTGACAGAATTGTTAGTAATTTGGGTAATTGATGATTGTTTATTGATTTCCATATTATTATGATTGTTTATAGACCAAAAACAAGCGGAACGAATCAAGAAAGGGAAGAATCAAGTTTCTTAAGGGTTTCAAGCTTGTTTTGAGGTAGGTGCTGGTTGTGATTCTATGATTGTGTGATGTATGTTCGTTCTTTCTCCATTATGATACATGTATGTATGTGAATGTTGCATTGTTGATCACATTAATTGTAAATGAGGATATAAGAATGATTAATGTCATGAATTATGACTTGATTGTATGATTATGAGAATGTACTTGTGATTATGATTGTGGCTTGTTGAATGGATCAAGTGTAGCATTCCGACCCACTAACTTGGATTGGCTGCCACGTTCCAGCATAATTATGGGATCGGTTGCCACGTTCCAGCATAAACCTTGGATTTGGGTTCCATGAGAGGACCAATGATTTGATATAGTTGTGCACCTTAAGTAACGTGAAACTGTAACTTGTTTGTAAATGTTGATAATATTGTATATGTTCGATATATAAATGTGATTATATTATCGTAATGGCTTATATATGTTGCACTTAGTGGGATAGCCATGTGATACTGCACTTGCTCTTTCTTTGTTGAGTACAGGGCATCTTCAGGCGTCTATTGACAGACCTCATTTAGAAGATCAGTGATCATCGTTCGAATTCAAGGGTGAGCCAGTTCTTCCAGGGTGCCATGAGTTCTCCTTTTGTCTATGTCGACATTTCGGGCTTAGACTTTTCTAGTTAGTTGATTAGTTAATTAGTTTAGGGTTGTATCCCTTCTTATTTAAACTTATGATTGATCTTTAGATGTTTTGGTACATTGTCTTTCAGGTTCTAAGTGTTACTTCCGCATTTCGTTTGAGTTGTTAGACTTTTGTTGGATTTTATGAGAACTTCAATTTTTAACTATTTAACTTGCTTCCATAACTTAAATGCTTTAGTATGTGATTAGAGTTGGTTAATTAATCAATATAAATGGTTCTCCCACAAGAAGGTTAGTGTGGTTGCCCATCATGATAGTCTGGTTCGTGACAAAGTTTGTATCAGAGCTTCGGTTCGTTGATCTCGATGTACCAAAATGAGTCTAGTAGAGTGTTGTAGAATGGTAAAGTAATGTCTGTACTTTCCTTCGAGAGGCTATAGGACTTTTGGAAATCTCTTTATTTTTTGTTGTCTTTTTCGTGCTATTACTTGATTCCAATTGGTATCTATCGATTCGAATTGGCATCTAACCTCCTTCACTCTTCTGTCCGTAGATGGTTAACACTAGATACAACGACGTCAGGCCCGTGGCTCTTGTCAATGCTCAAGTTGAGGAATCTGCAGCGAGAGGTCACAGTCGAGGCAAGGGTAGAGGAAGAGCTACGGGTAGAGGCCGAGGAAGAGTGGAGCCTACTAGAGATGGGGTACCGGTCAGAAATGCTCCCCAAAATGAGGCCCCTATCGTACATCATGAAGAGATAGAGGAGAATGTTGAGGTTAAAATTGTTGAGAAGGTTAGACAAGAGGAAGATGTGCAAGCTGAAACAATAGGAATTCCTCTCATAGACCCAGTATTAGCTCAACATATCATGTCATTCTTGAAAGGGTTGGTTGGTCCTAGAGTGCTTCCTTCTGTTCAAACAACTCAAGCTCCCGCCAATCCTCCTATTGCTATCACTGTCCCTAAAGTGGGTGGAACTGGAGGTACTGATGCTTTCTTCCGTCCTTTATTGGGTCCTGTTATGACTGGTAATGGACATGAGATTTACCAAGTTTTTAAGTTGAAACCGCCTGTGTTCCATGGTTGTGAGAGTGAGGATGCATATAAGTTCATCCCAGATTGCTATGAGAGGCTTCAAAAGTTGGGAATTGTCCATCAACATAGGGTTGAGTTCGTGACTTTTCAGCATCAATGTGAGGCTAAGCAGTGGTGGAGAGCTTATATGGAATGCAGATCTTTAGTTTTACCTCCACTCACTTGGACCCAGTTTCATGCTCTGTTTTTGGAGAAATATGTGGCTAGGACTTTGAGGGATCGTAAGAAAGATGAGTTCATGGCTTTGGAGAAGAATGGTTTGTCTGTGGCTGCTTATAAGGCCAAGTTTCATGCATTGTCTAGATATGCTATGCAGTTTGTGACTACTGAGAAGGAGAGGATCCATTTCTTTATTAAAGGACTAAATTTTGAGTTGCATGTATTATCTGTTCACATGACTTCTGCAGGGAGAAGCTTTAATGAGGTAACAAAGTTTGTTAAGAAAGTGGAGGGGGTGGGGCGAGACAGTCAGGCCACGGCATTGGCAAAAAGGGGCAAGAACTCGGGTAACTTTCAAGACTCTTACTCTAAAGGGGTAGGGAGGACAACACTTGCAGCCAGACCAATTCAATTTTCCATACTCACCTCTACACGTAATTACTCAGGAACTCTACCTCATAATTTGATTCAGTATAACCCGGGAGTCGCGCCTTCGATTGGCGGCAGAACATCTTTTGATCGTACTTGCTACAATTGTGGAGAAATTGGTCATATGAGGAGAGATTGTCTCCACCTACGAGTGTTAGATTCCGTGCGGCAGCAGAGTAGAGCATTGGTACTCGCGTGAAATGGTAATAATGGTAGAGGACGTGAACAAGGTGGGCGAGAAGGTAATCAGTGAGATCCTGGGGGTAGAGAAAGTAGTAACGCAGGCATAGGTACAGTGCAGCCAGGCAGGGAAGTAGCTCGTCAAGAGGACAGGGCTCAATGTTATGCCTTTCAGGGCAAAAATGAGGCAGAGGAATCTGACCCAGTGATAACAGGTACTATTCTTGTCTGCGACTGGATGGCTAAATTGTTATTTGATCCAGGTTCTAATTATTCTTATGTATCCGTGAGACTTGCCTCAAAATTTGATATGAATTGTGATATACTTGATGCCCCCATCCATGTTTCTACCCCTGTTGGAAAGTCTTTCATAGTTACCCATGTCTATCGTGCTCATCCTATTTTATTTATGGGTTTTCAGACTTGGGCTGATTTGGTGATTTTAGATATGACTGACTTTGACCTAATCTTAGGCCTGACTTAGTTGTCCCCCTATTATGCTCTGCTTAATTGTAATACTAAGTCTGTTACTCTAGAAATTTTGGGAAGGGAAAAGTTAGAGTGGGAAGGGGTGTACAAGCCTAAGGAAGCTAAGATCATATCCTCTATTTGGGCTAGAAAATTGGTAGGGTAAGGTTTTTTGGCTTATTTGGCTCATATTCGGGATGTTGAGGTTGAGTCTCTATCTATTGAGGGTATTCCAGTGGTGTCAGAATTTAGAGAAGTGTTTCCTAATGATTTGTCTGGTATGCCTCCAGATAGAGATATATATTTCTGCTTTGATTTAGAACCTGGTACTCGTCCAATTTCTATTCCTCCATATCGCATGACTCCAATAGAATTAAAGGAGCTTAAGGTCCAAATCCAAGAGCTTCTTCATAAGGTATTTATTCGTCCTAGTGCTTCCCCATGGGGTGCTCCAGTTTTGTCTGTTAAGAAAAAAGATGGTAGTATGAGAATGTGTATAGATTACCGATATTTGAATAGGGTCACTAATCGAAACAAGTACCCTTTGCCTCGAATAGATGATCTTTTTGACCAATTACAAGGTGCATCAGTTTTCTCTAAGATTGAACTAAGGTTCTGGTTACCATCAATTAAAAATTACGCTTGAGCGGATGTGCCCAAGACGACATTTAGAACTCTCTATAGGCACTATGAGTTTTTGGTTATGTCATTTGCTTTGACCAATACGCCTTCAGTTTTCATAAGTTTGATGAATGGGGTGTTGAAACCTTCCCTTTATTCGTTTGTTATAGTTTTTATTGATGATATTTTGGTCTATTCGAAAAGTGAGAAAGAGCGTGCCGATCATCTTCGTATTGTTCTGGGTGTTCTTGGGAAAGAAAGTTTGTATGCTAAATTTTCTAAGTGTGAATTTTGGTTGACTTCGGTTGCATTTTTGTGGCATGTAGTTTCAAAAGAAGGGGTAATGGTTGATCCTCAAAAGATTGAGGAGGTTAAGAATTGGATTCAGACTAGCTCTGTGACGGAAGTTAGGAGTTTTGTGGGGCTCGGTAGCTACTATCGTCGATTTGTGAAGAACTTTGCTTCGATTACCACTCACTTGAAAAATTTGAACAAAAAGGAGATACCATTTGTATGGACTGAAAAATGTGAGGATAGCTTTCAAAAGCTCAAGACCCTCTTCACCACTGCGCTTATCTTAGCATTACCGGTGAAAGGTAAAGATTTTGCTATTTTTTGTGATGCTTCACATTCTGGTTTGGGTGTTGTGTTGATGCAGGATAAGAATGTTATAGCTTATGCCTCGCCTCAATTGAAAGTACATGAGAGGAATTATCCAACACATGATTTGGAGTTGGCAGCAGTAGTGTTCGCTCTCAAGATCTGGTGGCATTACCTTTATGGTGTTAAGTGTGAGGTATTTACTAATCATCGTAGCTTGCAACACGTGTTCACTCAAAAAGATATGAATTTGAGACAACGAGGGTGGATGGAGTTACTTAAAGATTATTATCTTACCTTTTAATACCATCCGGCTAAAGCGAATGCAGTGGCAGACACTTTGAGTCGAAAGGCGGTAAGTATGGGTAGTTTAGCTTGCTTGAGTGTAACCAAGCGTCCTTTGGCTAAGGAAATCCAGACCTTGGAGTCTAAATTCATGCAATTGGGCATCTCAGAAAAAGGTGGGGTGTTAGTTAGTATCGAAGTAATGGCCACATTTATGGAAGAGATCAAGGCGAAGTAATTTGAGGATGAAAATTTGAATGAACTTAAAAAAAAGGTTGTGATTGGTAAAGCACAAGAGACCAATCTTGTTGCGGAAGGTGTACTCAATTTTAAAAGAAGAATCTGTGTTCCTCGAGTTGATGACTTAATTAAAAAATTGTTGATAGAATCCCATCGTTCACGATATTCCATTCATCCGGGTGTGACCAAGATATACCGAGATTTGAAGCGAATTTATTGGTGGCCGGGCATGAACAAGGATATAGCGGAGTTTGTGGCTAAGTGTCAAAATTGTCAACAAGTGAAGTATGAACATCAAAGGTCTGCAAGTTTGCTTAAAAGAATGCAAATTCTGGAATGGACGTGGGAGAGGATAGCCATGGATTTCGTGGTTGGTCTTCCTAAGACTTTGGGGATGTTGGATTCTTTTGGGTAGTGGTTGATAAATTGACCAAGTCACCCTATTTTATTCCAGTAAGAATAGATTACAATGCTGAACAATTGGGTAAGGTGTATGTGAAAGAAATAGTGAGGTTGCATGGGTGCCTCTTTCTATCATCTCTGATCGTGGTATGCAATTTACTTCGATGTTTTGGAAAAAATTACATGATGAATTGGGCACACAACTCACTTTTAGTACCGATTTTCATCCACAGACGGACGGGCAGTCGGAGAAGACTATTCAAGTATTAGAAGACATGTTGAGGGAATGTGTGATTGATTTTGGAGGACATTGGGATAAGTTCTTACCTTTGTGTGAGTTCTCTTATAATAATAGGTATCACTTTAGCATTGATATGGCACCATTTGAGGCATTATATGGGAGGGGATGTAGATCACCCATACGATGGTTCGAGGCTGGAAATGTGAAACCTTTGGGAGTTGATTTAGTGAAGGATTCTCAAGACAAGGTGAGGAGTATTTAATCTAAGCTTTTAGCAGCCCAGAGTAGGCAGAAGAAGTATGCGGATCATAAAGTAAGAGACATGGCATTTCAAACCGGTGAGAATGTTCTTCTCAAGGTATCACCCATGAAAGGGGTGATGAGATTTGGAAAGAAGGGTAAGCTAAGTCCCCGCTACTTTTGTCCCTTCGATTTTCTTGAATGTGTAGGACTGGTAGCGTGATATGAGGCCAAAAATATATATTCTAATTATTATTTCCCTCACATTTATTATTTATATTTGTCCTTTTTAAGCTTAAATTTTATGAATTGTGCTAAGTTGTGTATTTTATTTGTAGGATTAAATTGGTGGAAAAATAAAGAAGTTTGAAGCTAAATCGAATTAAACATGGAAGGTTGGAGAAAGAAATCAAGCAGGCAACTTAATGGATTAAAAGTTATAAAATAATACATAAGTTATATTGCAATTACAATTGCAAGTCTGCTGTCAGGCGTAAGAATCTCAAGATAGGCACAAATTCTGTGAGGCGGCAGTACTGTTCACGGACAGCTCACGCGGCGGAAAAAAAAGGAATCCAATTCCTTTTTGTTTTGGATTCCTAATTTAATTTGGACTCAATTATTTTATTTAGGGTTTTCTATATCTATAAATAATCCATAGAAATATTATTTTGGGATGGAGGAATTCATAGGGGATACTATTTACGGTTCTTTTCTTCTTCTTATTTTAGGGTTTGACATTATTACTTTAGTTCTATTTGTGACTTGAGAGATTATTTCTGTGAACTATTTGAGCGTATCATAGCGTATAGATTTGCGTTTCCTCCTAACCTATCAGGAGTTCATCCGGTATTTTATGTTTCCATGTTGAAGAGATATCATGGTGACGGGGACTACATCATTAAGTGGGACTCAATTGTGTTAGACAAAGACCTCCAATATGAAGATGAACCGATTGCAATTCTTGATCATGATGTCCGGAAGATGAGGACCAAGGAGATTAAGTTCGTGAAAGTTCAATGGACGCATTGTCCAGTTGACGAAGCTACTTGGGAGACCGAGAGGGATGTGCGAAACAAGTATCCCCAATTCTTCGTCGATTCAGGTACTACTCCATTCCTTCTTTAGCCTATTTTTCCTAAGTTTGTCACTCGGGGACAAATGATGGGTAAATTGGTATCTATTGTAACGATCGGCTTCTGTCGTTATAGAAAAGACAACGGGAAAAATTTTTGGGTCGGAAAACTTTTTCGTAGTAACTTGGAATTTCCCAACCTAGTCCAAATTTGGTTGAAATAGGAGATATTAATGTCTAGGGAAATCTGGTAAAAATTGGGCGATTTAATTATGAATTTGATCCCATGAGTATATAAATAAATCGTTACGAAACTCGTATTACTTAACGAAATTGAATTCGGGCGAGTAAAACTCCCGAAATCAATCATAGCATGAACGTGTAGTTTCTAAGTGTCGTTGGTGGAAGGTGTGTTGTGAAATGGGGGTTTGAAATTCTTAATTTTGCTCACTGGTTCTGTGCAAGCCGCTGAGGTGGGATTCTTCCGCCAGGGCAGAGCCGGTGTAGCAGGGTGAGTGTCGCCGTGGCAGGGCAGACACGACTTAAATTAGGAAATAAACCCCAAAAATATTTTATTCTTCAATTTTCGAACTTGAGAGCTAAGGAACGAACCCAGGGATTTTCTTGACAGTGTTCCACCATTGTTGAGGCTAAAGGTAAGATTTTCACTCCCCAAATACGTTTTTCGATTCGTAGAATGTAATCTAATGGGAAATTATCAATGGGAAAGAGTTTTGATCTGAGAATTATGGTGGGAAATGCCCTAATTTGGATATTGGATTAATGAGTACGATCTAGGGTTGATAGAATTATTAGTAATTGGGGTAATTAGTTATTGTTTATTAATTTCTGTATTATTATGGTTATTTGTAGACCAAGAACAAGTGGAATGAATTCGTAAAGGGAAGAATCAAGTTTCTTAAGGGTTTCAAATTTGTTTCGAGGTAGGTGATGGTTGTGATTCTATGATTGTGTGGTGTATGTTTGTTCTTGCTCCATTATTATACATGTATGTATGTGAATGTTGCATTGTTGATCACATTAATTGTAAATGAGTATATATGAATGATGAATGCCATGAATCATGACTTGATTGTATGATTATGAGAATGTACTTGTGATTGTGATTGTGATTGCGGCTTGTAGAATGGATCGGATGTTGCGTCCCGACACACTAACTTGGATCGATTGCCACGTTCCAGCATAATTATGGGATCGGTTGCCACGCTCCGGCATAAATTTTGGATCGGGTACCACGTTTCGATATGCTAACAGTTTGGATTTGTGTTCCATGAGAGGACCAATGAATTGATATAATTGTGCACCTTGAGTAATGTGAAACTGTAACTTGTTCGTAAATGTTGATAATACTGTAGATGTTCTATATATGTATGTGATTATATTGTTGTAAAGGCTTATATATGTTGCACTTAGTGAGATAGTTGTGTGATCCTACCAATACATTGTGGTTGTGTATTGATAATGCACTTGCTCTTTCTTTGTTGAGTACAGGGCATCTTCAGGCGGCTATTGATAGACCTCATTTAGAAGATCAGTGATCGTCATTCTAATTCAAGGGTGAGCCAGTTCTTCCAGGCTTCCATAGGTTCTCCTTTCGTCTATGTCCACATTTCGGACTTAGACTTTTCTAGTTAGTTGATTAGTTTGGGTTGTTTCCCTTCTTGTTTAGACTTATGGTGGATCTTTAAATGTTTTGGTACAGGGACTTTCAGGTTCTAGGTATGACTTCCGCATTTCGTTTTAGTTGTTAGACTTTTGTTGGAGTTTATGGGAACTTCACTTTTTAGCTATTTAACTTGCTTTCGTAACTTAAATTATTTAGTATGTGATTAGAGTTGGTTAATTAATTAGTATAAATGGTTCTCCCACCGAAGGGTTAGTGTGGGTGCCAATCATGATGGTCTGGGTCGTGACAAAAACGGAGGGGCAAGGAAGATCTTTAGCTCCCTATGCATTTCTCTTACGATATTGTTCAATGAAGGAGGAATTTTTATCATTGTAACTCGAATTCGAGCAATGAAGGCAACTATAACCCCCTAATAGGCAAGCAAAACACCCCAACAAGAAAAAGCAGAAGACAAAAATTAAAGAGAGAAAAAGAGTGGAAACTAGAGTAATAAAGATTGGGAATGGGGGCCATATAATGTAAGTACAATTCAAAATATACAAAATGCGCCCAAAACTGAACGAGAAAGACAAAGTATACAAATAAACACACCTGGACTTCTTATCACTGGTATAGGAGCATTTAAGTAATGAAAGAACTATATATAGCAATATGACTAATCAATATACCAAATACAAGTTATTACAAAAGAGGGAAAGCTGCAAGTCTTAGAACGCCAGGAGCTCACCGCGATCCAAGTCTATGAGAGCCAAGGGAGATGCGTCACTCAATGAGGGTGGGTTCATACTGGGAGTTGCATTAGAAAAGATGCACAAGTGTATAGTATGGGTACAAAAACATGGGGTACTCAGTAGACATTATAGGCCAACCAAGCTCATAAATATCTTAAATATACATAAGCAGCTCGATACATCTAACAAGGAGTGTGATATAAGGCTAATCTACTCCCACATTACCGAAAGGAAAGACAAAATCAGTTCCAACTATACAATCTTTCCAATCACATGCAAACAAATACATAATGATATATGATGCACATGTGGACAATGCATGTTTAAAGTAAATAGTTTCAGAATTATCTCGCTAGCTATCTTCTGGACCCTCTTAGAAAACTACAGAACCTGCCCCAATTAAACTAAAATGGAAGAAAAGTAAAACCCAAAATTTGGGTTGTGGGCTGCCAAAGCTTATGAACATATGCATAAGAAGGCGAAAATAATGTATTTTCTCTGAAAATCCAACTTTCCTTCAATAAAATCAGTAATCCTGCTCCTTCGAAGTTAAAACAAGTTAAAAACATAGTTAAACCACTTAGAGTCCCAACCCCCCCCCCTCCCCCAACCCCTTTTCTCTCGAAACATAATTCCACACAAACACAATTCCACACATAATTCCACACAAACACAATCAAGTCATTTCAAAGTAGCCATACCACACATTGAGCATGATAAACACACTTCACAACATAATTGTACTAACCTCAAACTTATGTCAGTCAAAGTCAATGGCTTCATGCCCGATATAATTCAATCAATAAAACGATAACTAAAAAATGACCAAAAAGAGCACACAAAACACAAAAGCGACTGTCGCACATAAAATCTAAGTTCCACGCCACTTAAGAGTATTCTAAGGATCTATAACGATAACCAAGCTAATAATCAACCTAGACTTACACTTATTAAGTAAATTACTTAGCTAAAATAACCCGAAATGGACAAAATATCAACTAAGTATCATCCAAACCTATGCACTACTCCTAAATCCTTCCTAACGATAAAAATACTCATATATATATAATTACGCTAAGACAAATTGAAAAATGGAAAACCATAACCTGCCTCACGGCTTTAACCCACTTGAACCACTTTTTGAGTGCTTCTCCCTTCTGAAGAACCTCAAAACACTGCCATGCTTTAAAGAAAAGAAAGTACAAGCTAATATGGGACTAACAATACCCTTATCGATGGTAAAAGATTTTGACTAGAAATAGGGTATGAAATCGACCCTTGAACAATTGTAAATAATTGATAAACTAATTTCATCAATATATTCCCCTAGAGGTGACGATCACATGCCGAAAAGTTTAACGAAAATGGGATTCATTTCTGACATCAAGTGGTCATATTACTATACTTGAAAAATATGAATTCAAGAGATATGAAGTCCAAAACTGAACTGAATTATGAAAATAAAGATAAGATCGAGATTAGAAATTGAAAAGAACCGAAATTACCTTTGAATCACTTGAATTGGGAAAGAAATGAGAAAAATCACCAAGACCCGAGCTACTTTGCAAATAGGGATCATTTTGAAGATTTAAAGATGTAAAGGACTTAAATCATCACCAATATGCACAAAAGCGGTCAAGTGAAAATTGAAGCAGCCAACACTATTGGGGTCAACTGGCTACGAAAGTGGCCCAGCTCAAAGACCCCCGTGCGGCAAAAGCGGCCCCTGCTCCCTAAAGCCTTACCGCTAAGGCGACACCAAGGCTACTTGAGTGACTATTGCCAAAGCGGTCATGGGCTACTAAAGCATCAACACTTGTAAATATTGCATCAACAGTTTGAGCTTAAATTCTCCAAGGTTTTGATGGACCCTTTGGACTCAATTGGGATCCAATCAATGCATACAAACAATGTTATTGAAATCAAACGACATTGCAAACTCAAGAAAATTATGAAATAACCAATGGAGGTCCTCTCATTAGAATTTGACTCAATTCAATATTTACCAAGAAAACAGAACAACAAGACACCGAACGTGATAAAGTCATCTCGATCACCTCAGGATCTGAACCAAAGGTCATTGTACACAAAACTAGGACTTCCAGAGCTAACATGTTGACATAATTAACATTCAAGTTCATTTACCAAGAATATTGATTGAAGTCAAAATTTGTCCAAGCTTGAAAACTAAATTTTCTAATGGTTCAAACTCGCATCGAAAGTCTTTGGACCCAAAAACATATGCAATAAGACAAAAATTGCCCTCATAGAGCTACTGGAACTACCATAATTCTCATCCGACACCAAAATCTCATGATGTTGACTAAAATAAACTCTCACTTAAGAACTTCAAAAAAAAGGAATACTCACACCAATTTCTCTCGACCACCTCGAGAAGCATGCCACCAATCCCAACACAACACAAACACCACAAGAAAACTACAGGGAGGTGCAAAACAATAATAGCCACAAAAACATGCAAATGACCACGAGAGTCCTTACAACATCAACTTCTAAAATTACTTTCATCCTTGAAAGTTAAAGAAAGAAAAGGTAGCTAAAAGCTCAAAAGGATAAGGTTATCGAGTTCGCATGTTAAGCTAAGCCTCCCTAGTAGCCTACTCATCTAGACACTGCCTCCACTGAACCATTACTTATCAAATCTCCTTATACCACAACCTCCTAACTTGCCTTATAGTATAGTCATAGGCTCATACCAAAATTCAAGGAAGCTACATAACGACTTGGTGAAGGACGCAAGTTTACCTTATTAATTAATTTTCTCTACAATTAGTTTCTATATATACAGTGAAATGAATAGTGAGATTCATACTTACAGCTACCGTACATTAAAATTGTTTGGAGTAAATTTATAGTGATTATTTTATTTAGATGTACCTTAGATTGATCTAGGAATATTGTTAAAATGATAAAATAAAAGTTTCATTCTAATGGATCATATAGGCTGTTTACGAAAAGAGATTCTCGAGATAATGAATGCGCAAGGTCTTACCAGGATGCAAGTTGCCAGTTATCTTCAGGTACATCCCTAAAAAGATTAAAGGATCTTCACATGAATAGTTGAAAGAATTTATTGTTTACTTTTTGTTCCGATCGGTATCTTTATTATAAATTGATTATATTTAATCATAAAAATTATACATTCATAGGCTATTTTCAATTTAATCAGTCGTATGGACAACTATTAAGGTTGAAGAAATTAAAGTGTTAACAATTATGTAATATATCTATATATGTGTGTGTGTGTGTGTCTTTGGTAAGGGGGGATTTGTTTGGTAACAATACATTGTTTGTCCAATCGTTTTATTGTTCTATTGGTTACTAGAAAATAATTTTTTTGGGATGATTTTTCATCAACACTTGTGAGATCCATTTACTAAAATTATCTTAATATTAATTTTAAATCAAAATATCATTTAGCTACCTCCCGAGGTGATGTTAAGGTCTACTTACACTCTACTCTCCCCAGACCCCACTTGATGAAACTTCACCGGTTATGTTGTTGTATCAAAAAGCATTTATTGGGATAAAATTCAACTTAGCATCACTTCTGCCTGTAAATCTTGGAAATTATTATCATCTTTAGTATGCAAAAGTTTTATCAAACCACTCACCAATTAATGAGGATTAGCAATAACTTTCATTTCCTGTTTAGCAGCGAGTTTTTCGATTCCAATTTCTGTTATTTTTCGTGGCAAGTATTAATTGAAATAATATTATCATTAATATTTAACTCAAAAGATTTTTTTTCATTTAGTATTAACCAACACAAAAAAATTTCTATTAAAATGACTTCTATCAAAAATTTCAAACACACCTTACAAATGAGTTACAATGATAAATATATCCGTAATCAATTTTTTCAATGATTTTTTTTCCTTTCAGAGATGTTGTATCAACCAAAGGATACCTTTAGAAGAGAAAATATATATTCGACAAGGATCTTCAAGTGGTTCCCAACAAATAATTGAAAGAAGTAGCCATACAATATTTGGGAGAATACCCGATCTGCAAACAAATGTACCAAATCAAACTCATGGAGACTCAGAGTTTTCACAAGTTAATTCCAACAATATTTATGCTAGTTCAACTGAGCAACAACTCTATCACCCACAACTTCAAGTTCAACAGCACTACCTCAACCCATTTTTGTCGAGCCAAAATATTGATTGGAGTAGGCTACAACAACAAAATGCCCCGTTAGTTGATTTTTAAGCCCCAAGGATTGGGAGCACTAATAGTAATGTTTACATGGAGTTTAATAGTGGGGCTCATCATGATTACCACTTGAATCGTCAAACTCAAAATGATTACATCCTGTATCTCAATCAAACCTATGTATCAACAAATTCAACTAGTGCAATGATGACTGATAGGAATGGTGGAAATGCGATAATCAATGGATCAGGAGCAGCCAATAATAATTTCCAGCAATACATCGGTGAACAAAGCATGCATGTACCAAGAAATACTGTTGCAACATCAAGTGCAGGTGCTAATGAAGGAAGTGATTTAAATGAGGGAAAAAATTGTGATGCGTATTTGAATTTCCATAATATGGATGATGTCTATCAGAATATTGGAGATTCAAGTTCAATCCTACCTAATGGACATGGAAGTGAGTATGATCAAGTTTACTCTGTTGATCAGGTTTGTGCTTTTATCAAACTTTTCTTACTACTTAATTATTCGAAATATAATGTAATTTTGTACATATGCAGGTGGTAGGGACGCCAAGTGTCCAGTTTCAAGGAATAGCAATATTTCCAAAGTGAAGCATAAACATGATAAGCCAATGCTATAAGTGACAACTCAAACTCATAGGGACTTCCTACAATGAATTTTTTTTCTCAATTGGTTGCAATATTTAATTTTAATTTTAATTTTCGGGGAAGTAGTTTTTTATATGACTTGGATTGCTTGAACTTATGGAAAGTGAAAGGAATGTTTTATCCAAAATAAGAGAATGTATTTGAATACTCATTTGAATTTGAGATTGTATGTCTTCCTTTCAACTTCAAGCTCTTGAAGAGTCTTCCTTCACTATATAAAAAATGATCATTAGCAACTGATATACCGTCAGTTTACGGTATTTTTAATATATTTCACTTAAGAGTTGTGTATGTCTAGGGCCATTTTGTATTGGTATTAATGTGTTTTTATCATGTTTGCAGGAAATAAGTTCGGAAGTGGAAGTGAAGAGACACAACTGAAGAATTGTGTAGAAAAGGGCATCTATCGGCGTGACCTACGAACCGTAGGTCGAGTCATGTTCCGTAGGTGGTAGGCGTAGATGGACAGGCAAGGCTTGAATGAAAATCATGGAATTCTTGACCAAGTGAGGAACAACGGTTAGAAACGATGGATTGTAGGTCGACCTACGAGCCGTTTTGCAGGTCCGTCAAATGATTCAGAGAAGGGGGTTCTAGTACCTGATTTTGAAATTCTAAGTATAGAGCTACGGAAGAGGATCCATGGACCATGGATCGAACCACAGTCCGTTCTGCTGATTCGTCGATTGTTACTGAGAATTAGAGATTTTGAGTTTTGGAATATTGCCTATGTCCCAAACAACAGAAGGGACCTACAGACCGTAGGTCAGTCCACGGTCCGTAGGTCAGTGTCGTAGATCGAAACCGCGTCAAGAAACTTTATTTCCTTACTTCGTTTCCTTTTTATTTGGGACATGTTTTTCTATATATAGGGAATGTAAACCTCATTTTGGGGGGTTCAACACTATTACTTTAGTTCTAGTTTTTGTCTTCGGAGATTAACTTGCAACTCTAGCAATTCTTGATTTCCTAAGTTCATTTTAATGATTTTAACTTTGAAATTCAAGTTGCGTTTTTGGATTTCTTCTTCTCATTACGTAAGTTCATGAATTCTTCTTCTACTAATATAAACTGTGTTCTTACTACTATGGGTAATTAAATCCACAACTAGGGTTGTGGGAACCATGAGCAATTAACAAAGTATGAATAGTAACTAAGTAATTCTTGAATAGTGTTATTGCATGCATTGATAATTCTTTCGTTTAAAAGTTTTTTAAGAGGTTACAAACGTTAGAACTCACCTTGTTGCTACTTGCCGAACTAAGGAGGTAGTTAATGAGAAAAGAATTATCAACATAGATTTAGTGTTATACTATCTAATAGTCTAATGTCAATTGGTGCAAAGGTGAAAACTAAGCCATACATTGATGTGATGTCTAATATGAGGTAAAGGTAAGGGTTAGTAAATTATACACACGTAGCCGGACCAAGGTGCGGGGTGAAATTTTTCTGGTTGCCGAACAAATGAATTTGAGATACATAACTTACCACTTTGCATGTAATACACTAGGAAATGATTACTATTACTAGGATTACCATTTTATAAGCTTATGGGGAACACGTACACCCTAGTTTCTCTATCTCATCTCATTGATAACAACAAAGTTTGAATCCTTCTCACTTGTTACCTAACTACAATCAAGTATTTGTTTCACAAATTCCCCACCCCCCATTACTTACTCATCTCAAAAATACGTTGACTAAACGAAAATAATCATAAGTTAAGTTTAAGTCTATATCATATTCCTCGTGGGATCGACCCCAACCTAAAAGTTGGGTTCTTTACTTAATAACGATCGCTTATACTTCTTTAGAAGATTATTCCCCATTCTGAACTGTTACACCACCATATGATATGATCATAAGACGAACTTCTAGGTGGGCAACTTTGTGAACATCCTTTACTAGCTATTTTCTTTCTTCCTCAACATGTGTTACACTACCCATAGATAGTCTGCTAAGGGCATCTGCCACTACATTTGCCTTACCTGGATTGTAATGCACACTAATGGCATAATCTTTGAGGAACTCTACCCTTCTCCTCTGTCAAAGATTCAACTCTTTCTTGTGAACACATACTGGAGGCTTTTATAGTTTGTGAACACATCAACATGAACACCATACAAGTAGTGTCTCCAAATCTTGAGTGCAAACACCAGCTTCTGCAAGCTCGAGGTCATAAGTTGGATAGTTCTTCTCATGTACCTTAAGTTGTCTAAAAGTATAAGTTATAACCTTACCTGGCTGCATCAACATACAACCTAGGCCGATTTTGGAAGCATCACAATATATGACATAACCGTCCGAACATTCTAGTACAGTTAAAAAAGGAGCTATAGTCAACCTAGTTTTCAGTTCTGTGAAGCTTTTCTCACAATCATTTAACCACTAATACTTGACCTTTTTCTGAGTCAACTTAGTCAATGGAGAGGCTATGGATAAAAATCCTTCCACGTACCTTCTGTAATATCCAGCTAGACCCAAGAAACTTTTGATATCTGTAGGAGAGGTAGGTCTGGGCCATTGTTTCACTGCTTCTATTTTCTGGAAATCTATTTGAATCCCTTCACTAGACACAATATGCCCAAGGAAAGCAACTGAGTGCAACCAAATTTCAAACTTACTGAACTTAGCAAATAATTTGTGATCTTTGAGAGTCTGCCGGACAACCCTCAAATGATTCGTATGTTCTTCCTCATTCCTAGAGTAAATTAGGATATCATCAATAAAGACGATAACGAACAAGTCCAAGTACTGCTTGAACACCCTGTCCATCAAGTCCATGAAAGCTGCAGGAGCATTGGTTAGTCCAAATGACATAGCTACAAATTCATAATGACCATACCGAGTCTTGAAGGCTGTCTTCGGAATGTCACAATCTCTGATTCTAAGCTGATGATAACCCGATCTGACGTCTATCTTTGAGAAATGACTATCACCCTGAAGTTGGTCAAACAAGTCATCAATCTTGGGGATAGGATACTTATTCTTGATTGTGACTTTGTTCAACTGCCTATAGTCAATGCACATTCTGAGAGAACCATCTTTTTTCTTTATGAACAACATTGGTGCACCCCATGGCGAAATAATAGGTCTGCTGAAACCCTTATCTAGAAGGTCTTTCAACTGCTCTTTCAATTCCTTAAGCTCAGGTGGAGCCATTCTGTAAGGAGGAATAAAAATAGGTTAGGTATTTTTAAGGAGATCAATTCCAAAGTCGATTTCCCTTTCGGGAGGAACTCCAAGAAAATCTTTCGGAAACACATTAACCACTGGGACTGACTCAAGAGTTGGGGTTTCGGAGCTTGAATCCTTAACCCAAACTAGATGAAAGAGATAACCCTTAGAGATCATCTTTCTGGCCTTAAGGTATGAAATTAATCGACCCATAGGCACTAAGCTACTACCTTTCCATTCCATTAGTGGTTCGTCTGGAATCTGAAAATGAACAATCATATTGCTCTTATCGACTGAGGCATAACAGGAATGTAACCAATCCAAACCTAGAATGATATCGAAGTCTACCATTTCTAACTCTACTGGATTTGCTGAGGTGACTTTATAAGAGACTTTGACAAGGCAATTTCTGTATACCCATCTAGCTATACCTAGGTCACCGACTGGAGTAGAGACTGAGAATGGTTCTAAGAGTGTTTCTGGACTAACATCAATCTGAACGGCTATAAAAAGTATTACAAAGGAAAGAGTATCCCCTAGATCTAACAAAGCATAAATATCGAGATCAAAAACTCCTAACGTACGAGTGACTACATAAGGAAAATCTTCCTGATCCTGGCGAGCCTGAAGAGCATAGAGCCTGTTTTGGCGTTGGCCGCTACCTATACTAGAAGAGTTACCCTGCTGAGTCAGGCTACCTACTGGTGCTTCTAAAGTCGTAGACTAGGATCGATTAGCCTCATTGACCCTATTTAGAAGGACAATCCGTCAACCTATGACCAGACTGACCACACCCAAAACATCCTTCCTTTCCTGCAAGGCACTCGTTTGGATGGTTCCTACCACACTTAAGGCAAGTTGGGTAGGTTTTGGTACCTGTAACATTCCTTTGAGACTTAGATATTGATGCCCAACTTTTCTGATCATTACGGAACCTGGAGGATGGGACACTAGCTGATGAATGTGCTGGAATTGAAAATTTCAGCTGACTTTGCGAGTGATTTTCACCACCTGTTTTCTGTTGAGAATACTCATAATTCCCAGTCATAGCCTTCTTGTTCTCCTTGTCCTGTTCCCTAAGCTTATCACCCTCAACCTGCTGAGAGTGAGTCATAAGCCTGGAGAGGCTCATATCTCCCAGCAACATAGCATTCCTACATTCTATTATCACCAAGTCTGACACTCCGTAAAGAAACTTGTTCATTTGGGCCTTGGAATCAGCCACTATGTGAGGAGCATACTTGTAGAGTTGGGTAAAATTGAGCCCATACTCTTAGACCGTCATAGATCCCTGCCTCAAATTCATGAACTCCTGAGCTTTTGCTTCTCTCAACTCTCTTGGGAAAAACCTATCCAGAAAGGTGTCACTAAAGAAATCCCAAGAGATAGGAGCTGCATTTGTACCCCTGTTCTCCTTTTACTGAGTATACCAGTTATGAGCTACATTCTTAAGTTTGTAAGATGCTAACTCAATATGATCATTCCCAGTTACCTGCATCACTTTAAAGATCTTCTTGACCTCATCAATGAAGTTTTAAGGATCTTCTCCAACCTGTGATTCTAAGAACTCTAACGGATTAATCCTAATAAAGTCTCGCACTCTGGCTTCAGCTAACCCAACATTAAAATTTACCGAAACCGGATGCCGCTGATTATTCTGGTTGGCCACGCTCTGAGCCAACATCTGAATGGAGTTCCTAAACTCTGCATTCGAGACTTCTTGATCTGGGACTGGAGGGGATGCGTTTATGTTCCTGGCATTCGCATTCCTGGTGTTAGCTCTACGAGGAGGCATGATCACTAAAACATAGAACGTCGAGGTAGAATGGTATTAGATCATTCCTTACACACAATAAAAGTAAGAAGAAACTAAAGATTTTCCAAATACACTTCGTAGCCTCCCTCTCATTAGATGTGGTGCACTTTACACCCATGAAAAGGACTATACTTAGTGCAAATTTTCAGACATCCTAGGACACTTAAACGTAGTGCTCTGATACTAAGTTTGTTACACCCCAAGCTATCCCCAAGACGCGAACACGTGACCTAGGATCACAAGTTACACCAAGCTAACCCTGCTCGCATGACATAAGCATACTAAGAATAACAATAACTGACGGGGAAGCTAAATCATGAAATTGAAAGTGATGGGGAATACCTATATACTATAACTGGATATATCAAATCTGAGTGTTTAAAACAAAAGAAATACCAAACTCAAATACTAAGTTGAATCTAACTATGTTTGAAAATAGTCCCTAACTAACTAGAAATGTTGAGACAAGCCCCAACTAAGTCTAGCAAAACTGAAACTAAAAGAGTGAAAAATGAAAGATAACATGACTGTTGTCCGCGAAGAATGAGGATTCACCACTGTAGCTACTGAACTGGAGATCAGGATTAGATCTATGTGTGATTTGACTATTGAGGACCTTAACCTACATTACGAGAAGATGTAGCACAGAGTATGCGTCAGTACTTGAAAGGTATTGAGCCTGCAGGATATAGTAAAGCTGAAATAAACATGTAACTGAACAAGAAATAAAGCAAGAATATAATCTGAACATGATATAGGTATTGAATAGTGAACTAACTAAACACAATGAACAATTTATAACATGCTGAGACTGAATACTGACTGTACTGAAATTTGGTCAATGCAATAGAGTCTGACTGAACTGTGAGAGGTGCAAATAACCGATAATAAAACCACATGAGCTAAATATGGAGTTCGATATATATTCCCCATCAAGAGGATCCAATACATCCGACCAAAAGTACAGAGGCATGCTGGCGTGATCACTAAAATGTTACCCACAGATGGGAGTTACAACCTACTTGGCTAGTAGTTCTGGGACTATATAGGTGACTGACCCTAGTCCAACTCGGTATTATGCTACTCCCAATAGAATAAATGACTAACACATTATGACTGAATTTCTGTAACAGACTAGATAGCTCAAAACTGGCATGTAAACTGAGAATGCACATTAATATACTAATAATGACACATTAAATATTAAGGCGTGTATATCTGAAATACTGAAATATCTGACCTAGCATGTGTAATTCAAAAACTAAAGAAATACATAGCTAGGGTTTTTTAATTCATGCAATAAATGAAGTAATAACATGATAATCTGATTTGGAACATTTAAATAACTAATTTGTGATAAGCTACCGAAGTTATTGAAACCCTAGGTCTAGTTGATAATAGGGAATCGAGAATCTGATTGAAATCTAGGGACCTAATGGGCGAAAGGAACCCACTAGTGAAATTCCACATACCTGGTGACGAATTCCACAAAGAAATCTTTCGATTTCGGGGGTGGAAGTAATGGAACCTTGATGCCTTCTGGAACTAGGGTTGGTCGCCTCTTTCTCTTCCTACGCTTCTAAATTTCTAAGTTATTGATGCAAGATCTGACTTATGTAAGTTCTAGCTATGTTTATAGGCTAAAACTAATCAAAACAACGTAGTTTAGGGTTAAAACGATGTAGCTTAGGGGTCCAATGAACTAGGAAAAGACCGAAAGACCCCTGACGTATGTTGCAAACGGGGCTGACCATGGCCCCTTTCATGGACCGTGAAAGGGACCATGGACCGTGAAGGCCCTCGTGGTCTTCACTTGGTCTTGTGGTTATGAAGGCATGCTCCACGAGCCACTACAACGGCCTGTATGGAGGACCATAGACCGTGAAC
The DNA here is from genome assembly GCF_000226075.1 of Solanum tuberosum. NCBI lineage: Eukaryota > Viridiplantae > Streptophyta > Magnoliopsida > Solanales > Solanaceae > Solanum > Solanum tuberosum. Next base: position 423,500 of record NW_006239144.1, on the reverse strand, counting down.
GTCCCCGTGGTCCTCACTTGGGCTGAGGTCTGGAGGCTCAGGGCTAGGGGTCTACTGCCTCAACTTCTACGAACACCCTCACGACTAGTCTTAAGGACCACAGACTGTGAATGTCGTCGTGGTCCTTACTTAGGCGTGGGGTCTTTGAGGTCTATGTTAGGGGGTTACTAATTCAGCCACCATGGCTCGTCATTAAGACCACAGACTCTAAGGGTGCCCGTGGTCTGATGTCTGGGCCTGGTGACTTCCATGTCAGGACCACGGGAAGGTCAACTGACTATGGACCCTATCACGTCTGTGAACCCTGCCGTGGTTCACAACTTCAGGTAGTTTTCTAGAAAAGAAATATGGGTTTGGTTTTCGAGGTGTTACAATGACAGGCCTGGTGCGCCAGAGGAGATAGACTCTGACACCGACACCTCTCGGTCTCAGGGTTCTTGACTTGTTTCTTCACCCCTTTTGGGCCTGTAAATTTAGAACAATCGTGTTTTTGTTCTTTTCGACTCTATTATGTTTTGTAAGCACATGGATACTAGTTTTTTGTTGTCTGATGCAGTCGATATTTACATTTGAAGGTTATGGCTTCCGGTTCTATTCCTCAACACTGATTGACTTGCAGGGGTTAGTTTGGATATCACCTTGGGGCCTTATTGGGTAGTTTAGAAAAACAGGGGAAGCAAGTTGAGGTACCGTCTCTCCTCATCCCGCTCTGGTGGTCCCGCCCCAGCGGTCAAAATAGAAACAGAACCTCTGCCCAAATTTTTCTAGGGTTTCTCCATTTTCTAAATTGCGCCAAGGTTCACAGATTTACCAGACAAATTATGGATAATTCCCTAGGTTAGATAGTCGATGGATACCTGGGTCAATCTCAACAATAAACATCTAACTAAATCTGCTTAATTCAACACCATAACCCCAACATCCCCAGGATATACCCAGACATTCACACGGTTATTACACAACCGCAAGACACGCTCAAATTTCCTCGCAAATAGGCTCGTAGTTTATCTACCCCCATCATCGAATCTAGTCAGGACATTCCTTTCACAACGAGTTTCACGATATAGTTACATCTTGTTTAACTCAACCGCTAGGCCAACATAATGCACAAAATAAAGGTTCAGACATAAATTTATAGTATATGTAATCATATTATCACATTCACACAAGTTCAACTTTACATTCATAGATAATTCAGAAAGATGAAACACGTATTCACAGTTTCAATTTGCACCCATAGACAAGACCAGTTCTTAATTAGCTACTTCTCTCCATAAATGACTATTATTGATCATTCATGCATTTACACCGCCCCTAGGGCCAGATACCAATTGGAACATTCCCAGTTCAAATTTACCTTGCTTGTGTTCATTCCGTCGTGACCACGACGTCCGGATCACTTTGTTGAGATACCAATTGGAATCGGGAGATACCAATTGGACCCAACTCATGCCACAAGTGACACATGCATGAAAGGGGAGAACAAGTGGAACACTTCCTAGAATGCTTCCTACCCTCCTGTAGATTAGATGTGCAACTCAGGTCCGTGGGTCCAACCGTGGGTCGACACTTAGAACTTTTTGGAAGTTTCTAAGGGAGGGTCGCAGGTGGTGCACCACAGACCTGCAGGACGGACTGTGGGTCCTCCTACGGTCCATGGATGGTGCCCGTGGGTGCCACCTGCAACACCTAAAAACTGCAATTAGTATGTTCTAGCATACGGGGTGTTACACTCGGGGCGTGACAATTGTAGTCTGCCGACCTAATTCGATAGACACAAGTGCTATGCACTATCATTTTGGGTGAGGTCATGCTTAGTTGGTGATCGCTCCTTTATGTTAAGCGATCAACAATGTATAGTTTGCACTTCATTTTATATTTTTGGTCATTCTTTCAAACATCAATCCTTGTGTTTTGCATTTGCCTTCGTAGCTGCATATCATCAACATTTTAGAAGAATACGAAAAAATTAGACATCGAGGATACTAATTATTGAGCTAAAAAGACATCAAATAAGTGAAAATCTACCATTTGGTCAGGTCATGTTCTACTTCATGGGGCAAGAGGAGGAGAACGGGCAGGGCTAGTAGCAGTAAGGCGGCCGCGGGTTTTGATGACGAGGGACCACTCTCAGGTGCACGGATCGAGAAGGATCTGGCGGCCGTTCAGGAAAGATTGGGGAGTGCCTATACTGACTTCACTCTGGTCCCACCCAGCACTGCCCTAGAGGTTGAGATGCTACGCCGCCAGTTGCGTCAGGAGAGGAGGAAGGGTCTGGAGAGGAATCGTCTGTTGGTCCGGATATGGAAGACCGTGCTGACCATATTCACTTGCGTTGCCCCTGGTCAGGAGCTTCCCGGGATCGAGAAAGGAGATTTCTAGCTCTTTACTTTCATGGACAAGGCAGCTACTGATCTGGTACCTCCGGAGGATCTAGACTCAGATGTTGACCCCACCTAGTCCAAGGGTTCTTGATTTGGTTTTTCTTTGCCCCTTTTTGGCTTGTAAATTTTAAGACAAGTCTATTTTTATTTTCACTTTCCTAAGTTTTTGTAGCACATAGATGCTAGTTTTCTAGCTGTTTTACACCGGTCATAATTAAATGCTGTGTTTTATAATCTATACTCGATTGCTGAACACTAAAAGGATTGCAGATATTTTCCCGGATCACCTTTGGGGTTAATAATTTGTAACTAGGGAAAACAGGGAAGGCAGGGTTGAGGTTCTGCCTCGCCCTATCGCGCTCTGGTGGGAAAATCCCACTCTGGCGGTCTCGCTATGGCGGGAATAATCCTTCCACAGTGGCTCAGACGGAACCAAAACCCAGGCCAATAATTTCTAGGTTCTTTTCGTTTTTCTAAAATTCTTCCAAAGTTCCTAGCCTCACCAAACGAAATTAGGATAATTCGCCGAGCTAGAAAAATCATTGTTTACCCCAAATCAATCCCATGATACACGAACCAATATTTCTTCTCGTTGTTCTATCACCACGACCCACACATCCCCAGGATAAACCCAGACACTTGCACGGTTAATATTCAAGCACAAGACACGTTCAACTTTTCTCGCAATTCGCCTCGTAGTTTTATCTATCTCTTGTATCGAACCTAGTCAGGATCTTCTTTCTAACACAAGTTTTCACGTTACTCAAGCATGTACAAATCGCATAATTTTGATCAATTAGGACAACAAATTGCACATATCAAGGATCAGACACACATTTATAGTACACATAATCACCTCATCTGATTCAAGCAATTACAACTTCATATTTGCAGTTAGTTCAAACAGCAAGAATCACGCATTCAGAATTTCCAAGACATACACAGTCAAGTCCAAATTATTTGTTAGTTCGCTCCATGGATGACCATTACTGATCATCCATGTATTTACACCGCCCCTAGGGCCAGATACCAATTGGAACCTTCTCGGTTACAATTTTTACCTGTGTGTGTTCTTTTAGTCGTGACTACGACATCCGGACCCCTTTGGTGAGATACCAATCGAAATCGGGAGATACCAATTGGACTCAACTCATACAAACAAGCGACACTTTTCACGAAAAGAGAGAATAAGTGGAACAATGTCCTAGATCTTTCCTAGCTTCCTGAAGATTATATGTGGACGTCAACACGCCAATCCACATGAGTCTAGTCCACATTTTGCTCTTGTACTGGGCGACCGGTAACCTAGGCTCTGATACCAATTTGTCATGACATAACCCACCAGACCATGCGGGCACCCACTCTAACACCTAAGTACGCGAACCCTCATATCTCAATAGTTAAAACATGTGGAAAATTAAAGAGAACACAAATAAATGAAATATCAGGATTTTTATAAATAGCAACTGAGACATAATTTTGGTTAAAACTTGTAAAGTAATTAACACCTCCCATAGATCTAGTCTAAACAGGTACAAGAGCTACTAAGAGTACAACTGGACATAATAAATAAATACACAACTCCCACCATATGGAAGGAAAGATAGAAGTTGTTGGAGAATTTCTTCGTCTTCACCGAATGAAACATCACCAACCTGCATCCAGACTATGTTAAAAGACATAGCAAGAGTAGTATCAGTACAAAACACACTTACAGGTAGGCATTATCGGTCAACCCGACACCAACCACATAACATAAGGAACCAACTAGTATGATCATAAAATAAACCACTCGCTTCTCCACCTTTACTCTCTTTTGAAATACCTCGGGGTTACTCTAGTAACCTTACTACTAACCACCCTCTCGGTCAACCAACTTATAGGTTCTTGATCGTAGCCTAACCATTCTAGCACATAGAAAAGTTCCCAACTACAATTACAACATTATGACTAACTTCTCACATCATACCCTTACTTTCTCTTCATATTACCCAGCCATGGCCACATAGTACATTAAGTGAAGCTCTTAGCCACAAAACACAAACCCCTTTCTCCAAAGTGCAATCCACCTAAGCACTTACTTCCTGTACACTACCCCTATTTTTAACCTTTGCAATACATGAACAACCCTTGCTATCAATTGTTCAACCATTTAACCCTTGGCCCTTCCAATTCATTCGACAACACGATATGCAACAAGTTTCACTCGACAGCAAACAATTGTCGGATATAAGTCCTCATCAACATATAACCAGTCCAGGGAATCACAATATCATTATTATTTCGAACATGGCCCAATTTCACAATTCTCAATCATCGCAGATTTGTCAAATCATTGGTCCTCTCATGGAACCCAAACCCAAATTGTTAGCATACCGGAACGTGGTACCCGATCAAAGTTAGTTATGCCAGAATGTGGCAACCGATCCTATAATTATACTGGAACGTGGCAACCAATCCAAGTTAGTTATGCCGAAACGTGGCAACCGATCCATTCAACACACCACAATGACAATCACAAGTATATTCTCGAGTTCATACAATTTGGTCATAATTCATGGCATTCATCATCCCTCTATCTCAGTTACAACAAGTATGATTAAAAATGCAACATTCACATACATACATGTATCATAATGAAGCAAGAATAAACATACATCAAGGAATCATAGAATCACAACCATCACCTAACCCTAGATAATCATCTAAGGCTACTTCCTATGAATTAACCATATTTTGTTCGGTGCACGAGGGCCTACACATAATTGTACCATTGATTTACATATATTATGCGATGAATTGTGATTTATAACTACTCAATTCATAAAACCTGGCCTACCTGGGCGCCAAGAAGTTACACGGAGTTTGGTCTTTGATTCTTGTTTTCGGGATTCATGATGGTGATCTTGACCGGAAATCCGCAATTCATCGACAACTTAACACTAGAAATCTTTCTCTCCCTTCTTCCCAAGCTTGCAACAACATTTTGGGGGTTTCTAAGGTGTTTTACGACTAAATTAGATATTTTAGGAAGAAGCAGAACGTAGGATTTCGTTTTATTTACGTTCTGCCTGGCCTATCCCACTCTAGCGCCAACTTACCCTGCTCTGGCGCCGCCGCCCTGGCGGCATCTGGTCCACTCTAGCGGGACAGTGGCCCAAAATTTCCCCAATTTTTGTTCTCCTAAATAACGACTGCTCAAGTTGTTACATTAGATAACAATTGATTCATACAATCTGTGCAATCTACAACTTGATTGGTATGTCTATTTTGAAAAAATAAGACTATGTAATTGAGGAGACACTGAATAGACTTTATTTAACCGTTGTGTAAAGTCTTTCTAGAAAACCAAATGACATTATCCCACATTGATTCTTATAACCCATTTCTTTAAAATAACCACATCACTATTAATTGAATCACCTTGTTGACCAAACATACTCCCAAAAAATGTTTTAATTAGAGATGCATTTTACTAAACTAACATTATTAATGATACTTCAAAACTCTAAATTTGACTATTACTATTTTATGTAGTTATATAATACTAAGGATAGTATAAAGAAAATAATACAATTTTCTTAATTTGTTAAAATGGAGAAATAAAATGACACCTTTTTTCGGTATAATTGCCAAGTAAAATAAAATCAAAGGAGTATATAACAAATCACATAAAATCCTAAGATAAATACGCAATGGAGTGTTACAGTGACAGTGACAATTACAGTTCAAACTATCAGAAGTGTTTTTAATCAAGGTACATTGTACCTTTTTCTTAATAAGTGTAAAGTTAAGTATCAATTCTTGTGATACAAAATTCTACTTTAGTTAACTTCAAATTAAATCTTGAAAATTAATTAAAGTCACTAACATAAACATATTTAGAATTTATTCTGTCTATGATAAGTTTTACAATTAAATGAGTGAAAAATAGATTTGACCATTAAAATAATAAATCTAATCTTTTTTAAAAATATATATGTGTGCCACTTTTATAACGAGGAGTATATTAGCTCTAAATCATAAAGATGAGGGGTCTATCATGTCCTATTTCCTTTAACAAATAAAGTGCTACAAGATTGAATACAGATGATGAAATTGACAATAAACAGATGATGTGTTTGTGTAACACAATGTAAATTTCTAAGCTAAGCACCGAACCATTCATAATTTAGGTGTAAGGTCATATCGGATGTTACTTAAATTATTCTTAGGTGTTAAGGTCAATTCTTAGGTATGGGAATTCATTTATATATGAATAAAGGTCAAAAGAATCCCCTAGAACATAGTTGAATTGAAAGCTTCCCTACTGATTATGTTCTGACATAAGATTCCACTTTGGTCAATTTCAAAAAATCATATCTCTTGGCACATAATGAATTTGGTGCCCCACAACCTATCATGTTGAAGGTCTATGAGTCTTCTTTCCAACACCACAAAGTTTCCCTCATTGCGTGTTTTAAGTAAAATGTTATCACCATTTTGCCAGATTTTCCTGAGTCAGTTCCTACGAATCCTTTCTACAAAGTTGAATGAACTATCAACTCGTATAAAGCTTCAGAGAAGTCAAATATTGGGGTCCCATTCCTATTGATCTATCTACGGTTTGTAGAAATTTCTATGAGTTGTAGTTTGGACAAGTAGAATGAACTTTTGAGCCTCAAAATGCAATATGAATTCTACGGATTAGATCTTCGATCCGTCAGAACTTCTATGGGTCATAGTTTTAATCCCCAGAATGAACTTTTGAGCCTTAAGATTTAATATGAATTCGACAGATGAGATCAATGGTCCGTAGAACAAATCACTAACCGTAAATTGCCTCGTGAAAGGATTTTATCAACTTTTTAAGAGGGGTAGTTCAGTCTTTTTCCATCCTTTCTAATCCTGAAACCCAACTTTTTACTCTAAGTTAGGGTTTAAAACATTATTAGTCAATTTTTACGTTCATTAACACTCTAAGTCATTAGATCAAGGTTCTTAGAGGAAAAAATCTAGAGTTTCGAGCGTTCTTCAATTTTTTATAAATTTCACCAAGAACTTTGTTCTTTTATGTATGTAAGGCTATCATAGTGATGGACTCAGTTCTTCCTCACATCTTACATCTGTCTAAATGAAATAAACGAGTGACCTAGGATTTTATAATTTATTTTGAGTATTTTTGAGATGAGTAGTATCGTTGAATTTTGAGTTCTTTATTTCTAGTATTGAGTTTTCTTTATTGTTTTTTTAGATCCCTGAGTTGATTGATTGATGTCTATATTGTAACATAAACCCTATTTTGAGTTATAATTTTTGAGAATCTTTTAAAGCAAACATTTTTGTCCTAAAACTGATTTTCTAAAAAAGAAAAGATGAGTTTTGAGAAAGAATGTTAAAGATTAATTGAGTAAGAGTATAAAGGAATTAAGTATTCCCAAATATATCACTTTATATATTGAGAAAAGAGAAATTTTGATTTCTAAATGAGTTAATGAGTCCAAAAATATTTCAGAAAAATTACCTCTTTTAAGAGGATATTTTAAGCAGTTACCTCAAATTGAGAAAGAGTATGTACTATACATTTGAGCATGAGTATATATTTATTGAGAATAGCATAGAGTCGTGATATGGGTATGAGTTCAGACAAATCAAAATCCTCATAAACCATGTAGCCAACATGGTTAAAGGATCATACTTTTAGACGACTCCTTATTGCTTCCGAGCAGAACTTTAGTGGATCCACTTAGTTGAGATGTTCTATATCTCTACAAGGTATAGGAAAGTTTTGGCAGCATGGGCGAGATATTTTATCAACACATTGCTCATACTGTGGTGTCGGTTAAAGAATCTCCCAACAAGAGTTAAAAGTGTATTTTTATCATATTACTTAAGTTTTTGAGTTTGGAGATGAGTAAATATTTTGTTATGTTTAAATGATTTCACTCTTTTATTTCTTTACATTCAGTTGAGTATATATTTATATCTATTGCAGTCCGGTCATTCAATAATTTTTCTTCGGCCATAATAGATACTCGTACGATGTACTGATGTCATTCGACCTGCATCTTTTATGATGTACATACATGTGTAGTACATGCACAGACGCTTCGTTGAGATCACTTTGCATTTCCCATTTGAGAGTTTTGGTTAGTCCTTCTGGCATTACAAAGGGCCGCATTTTTTCATTTCAATATTTACTTGGGATATCAAGGGTCGTGTCCTGACGCCAATGTTGAACTTAGAATCTTAATAGATAAATAAAGTTGGGATGTTTTCATAAATTCTTTCTTTATAGTGTTTTGTGAATATTAAATTTTTTTTAAATGAGTATTTGAGACAATAGACTTATCTTTTGCTCTTTAAAGCTTTCACGACCCAAAGTATACCTTAGGTGTAACATGGCCTATAGGATCCCAAGATGCCCTACATAAGTCACTTAGCATACATATACAAGATAATATAATTTAAAGAAGTAAAAAGATAGTTTTATATCATACATAGTGTAATAAAAGATGAAGTCAAACATGATTCTCATAGCCATTAATAAATCAGAAAAAAGTGATTGAGACGTAACCCATACATCACATACAAAGTTTGAAATGAGATGACATAAAGTTATAAAATTTGTCGGTCCTCGAAATATTATGACTCACCAATAGCTTGAAGAACCCAAGAGATGTCTATCCATGAGGGTGGGAGGTAGGAGCATGAGACCCTGCGTTAGTGAAACAATGTAGGCATAAGTATGCATTAGTAAATGGAATGTACTAAGTATGATGCAATGCGCATAAACATGAACATGAAAGTAAAAATGGCATAAATGGAAGAGGTATTATGATAATGAAACATTTAAAATTTCTTCAAGACGAAACGACACAGAGATCATAAAACATAGTCAATTACATTAACAAAAACAATATAAGAAAATCATTGAAGAATACATAATCATTTTTGTGGATTATTATCTTTAACCTACAATTAGACCATGAGAGCTATATCATGAAAACCAGTATATCTCTCATACCGAAAGTGGAGGAATCTACTTGCCAAGGTAGAATCGGTACATATCATCTTTTGCTAAAGTGAATCCACTAGCTAGGTCATTTAAGACAATCCTACGGGGGCATGCAATTTGGGACTAGTGGTTGCTACTGGAGACTACCCTATTTGAGCCTCCACATTAATGCCCTCCCGGTGCTAAGTCTAAATTTTAATGGAATAGAAAAAAATCAAATATCATAAAAAAAATTGGAAAGGCAATAATCAATAACAATACACATCTCTAAAAGTCAAAACATATAATAGCTCCTTAAACAAAACTCAACATAGATGGAAAAGCCTTTCAGTAATATGAGTTCCTTTATGAGAAATACCTATCACATTCATGATCATCATAGTAAGTGAGAAATCCTGTCACATTTGCATTGATATTTTCCTATCAAAGCATCCCCAAATTATTTATAATTCTTTCATAAAAACATACACATCTTCAAAATTTATAGCTCATGGGCTCATCATAGGATCTTGGTCGAAAAACATAATTTAACCATGAGTCAGTGAAATTTCAACTAAATACGATGGATTAACATCAATTCATGAACTAGAGTTCTTAATTAATCATAATCAATCATAATTTGAACAAACCCACATTCATTGGATTAAAACCCTAATTTGATTAATTTGAAATTGAAATATGTAGGGATCCCATTAAGGAAAAGATTCCATGTATGAATACACATACTTTGATCCTTTAAGCCCAAGAAAATGGAGAATTTTGAGACTTGAATGGAACCCATCTCTTGTTTTTCTTCTTTAGACCTGAGAGAATTGGGAGGATGAATTTTGTCAAGTTTAGCGAACTTTGAAGTCTAGAATGATATTGAAGTCTACCATTTCTAACTCTACAAGATCTGCTGAGGTGACTTCTTGAGAGACTAGGACAGGGAAATTTCTGTATACCCATCTAGCTATAACTGGGTCACCAACTGGAGTAGAGACTGAGAAGCGTTCTGAAAAAGTTTCTGGGCTAACACTGAATTGGACTGCTATGTAAGGAGTTACAAAAGACAAAGTAGTCCCTATTGTCTTTCCACTGACTGAACCATATGTGAGCCACATCCTTAAGCTTGGTAGGATTTCAACTCAACCCTACCATTACCAGTCACTTGCATCACTCCAAAGATTTTCTTAACATTATCAATAAAGTTTTGTGGATCCTCACCAACTTGTGACCCTAAAACTTAGGCGGATTCATTCTAACAAAATCTCAATCTCTATTTGCCACTGATCCATCATTTCTATTAGTAGGAACTGGAACCTGATGATTGTTCTTGTTGGTCATACTCTAAGCCAATAGTTGGATCGCATTCTGAAACTCTTCATTCTTAGCCTCATGGTCTGGGATTAGAGGAATTGCATTAACATTCCTGGCATTCGCATTCCTGGCGTTAGCTCTACGGGGAGGCATGATCTTAAGCGCATAACGACGGATTAGAAAGGTGATCATACCAACGCCCGATAAGAATAACAAAGAGAGTGAAGTTTTCCTAAAACACCTTGTAGCCTCCCTCTCATTAGATGTGGTACACTTCACACCCATGAAAAGGACTCTACACTTAGGACACTTAAACCTAGTGCTCTGATACCAAGTTTGTTATGCCCCGAGCTACCCCCGAGACGCAGACACGGGACCTAGGGTCACAAGTGATCCCAAGCTAACCCTGTTGGTATGATCATGAGCATACTAAAGATAATAAATTGATGCGGAAGCTAAATCATAAAGTAAGTCTGAAATGATGGGGAATACCCATTTACTATAACTGAGATGAATGAAAACTGATGAGTTTAATACGAAGAAAATATTAACTCAATACTAAGCTGAATCTA